>NC_045956.1:35553783-35698783 GCF_010909765.2 Amblyraja radiata | reverse complement strand
GTACAGGTATCAGGGATTATGGGGAGACGGCAGGAGAATGGGATGAGGAGGGCGTAGTAGACTCGATGAGCCAAATGAAATGGTTGCCCTCAAAAGTCTCTGTATTTCACAAAGAACAGTGGCATGGTGGCACATCCGTAGAATTGCTGCCTTAGAGACCCGGGTTTGATGCTTGCAGCATCAGAGACCCGGGTTTGATCCCGACTGCTGTCTGTGTGGAGTTTGTACGTTCTCCCCGTGATCTGCGTGGGTTTTCTCCAAGATCTTCAGTTTCCTCCCACACCTCAGAGACGTACAGGTTTGTAGGTTAATTGGCTTGGTATAAATGTAAAATTGGCCCTAGTGTGTGTAGGATAGCGTTAGTGTGCGGGGGTTGCTGGCCGGTGTGGACTCGATGGGCCAAAGGGCCTGTTTTTGTGCTATATCTCTAAACTAAACTAAACAGCTCTTTCCAGAACCAACTCTGGCTCCTGTACAAAGTAGACTTTCCTCAGATCGGTGGTGCCCTCCCAAGTCTGGATTCAGGTTTAGAGTTTCGGGTTCGGTTTAGGTGACACAGCATAGACTCAGAGTCAGAGAGTCACACAACACGTAAACAGACTCTTCAACCCAGCTCATCCATGCCAACCAAGATGCCCCATCTAAGCTCGTCCCACCTGCCCACGTTTGACCCGTATCCCTGTAACCTTTCCTATCCACGTACCTGACCAAGTGTCTTTTAAATGTTGTTATAATACCTGCCGCAGCTACCTCCTCTGGCAGCCTGTTCCATACACCCACCAGTTGCTGCTCAGGTTCTTATTAAAACTTTCCCCTCTCTGCCTAAACCTGTGCCCTCTAGTTTTTGATTCCCCCACTCTGGGGCAAGGACTCTGCATTCACCCTCACTGCAGTCAGCAGTGCCTAGTAAACCAGGAGACATCAAAAAACTAAGGAGCTGATCATGGACTTTAGGAGGGCACATCATCCGAGGACGTACACACCATTTAGGATAAATGGGGATCCTGTGGATAGGGTGAGCTGTTATAAATATATGGGAGTCCACATCTCTGAGGATACGACATGGACATCACACGCCGCAGCACTCGTGAGTAAGGCAAGGCAGCGCCTTTACCACCTCAGGCAATTGAGGAAATTCAGAGTGTCTCCGAGGATCCTCCGGTGCTTCTACTCAGCGGCTGTGGAAAGCATCTTGTCCGGTAATATTACCATCTGGTTTGGGAACTGCTCTGCCCAGGACAAGAAGGCTCTGCAGAGAGTAACGCGTTCGGCCGAACGCACTATGGGAACTTCACTCGCCCCCCTGCAGGAACTATACATCAGGAGGTGCAACTCCAGAGCCAATAAAATCATGGGAGACCCCTTCCACCCCTGCAACGGACTGTTCCAGCTGCTACGGTCAAGCAAACGCCTCCGTTGCCATGCTGTGGGAACGGAGAGGTTGAGAAGGGGTTTCTTCCCAGAGGCCATATGGACTGTAAACTCCTATCTCACCAGGGACTAACGTTCACTGTACCATTCTACTGCTTTTTTTAAAAGTGCTGTTTTTTTCCCTTTTTCCTTTAGCCCACGATATTTAATATGTAAAATAATATGGGATTCTGTTCCATTCTGTTTGTAGTTTGTTTGGTTGTTTGTTTGTTTGTCTTTTTGCACAAAGTCCGCGAGCATTGCCACTTTTCATTTCACTGCACATCTCGTATGTGTATGTGACGAATAAACTTGGCTTGACTTGACTTGGAAGATATCTGATGCAGCCCAATGTAAAGATGTTGTGGTGGATAGGTTGATGAAGGGACTTTGATCTTGTGGTGCAGCATTACATTCCTGTCGCGAGAAAATCCTTTCACATGCCACAATCAATGCCACCCGATCTCTGTGGCTAAATCATTCCTTCTCAGTCTCCGTTCTCTCATCGGCTTTACCTCCAGCTGTCCTTGAAACATTTCCACTTATTCTGATTTATTTTCCTGTCAAGCATTCTCCCACCATTGTACAGACTGCACTTCATATTCTGCCTTCTGCCCAATTTCCCCAGAAAACCATGAGGAATTCTGATCACGAGCTGTTCTTGATACATTACGACACAACTCCAGCCATTTCTATCATTTAGTTTAGTTTAGAGATACAGCGCGGAAACAGGCCCTTCAGCGAGCCTGCAACCACCAGCCATCCCCGCACATTAACACTATCCCACACACACTAGGGACAATTTTACATTTTTATAGCGAGTCAATTAACCTGTCTTTGAAATGTGGGAGGAAACCGAAGATCTCGGAGAAAACCCACGGTCACAGGGAGAACGTCTAAACTCCGTTCAGATAGCACCTGCAGTCAGGATCAAACCCGGGTCTCTGGCGCTGTGAGGCAGCAACTCTACCGCTGCACCACCATGTTCACAACTTATTGTGACTATTGTGTAGCAATGTTACAAATTTTGAGATTTTAAAATTCAAGTCTGCAATTTATCCCACCAGATAAAGCATAAAAATAAGTTTAATTTGACACCTAAATCACTTTTATATCTTCAGTATTAAAAAGTTTATGGCCATTTTCATACTCGGAAATTAGCCAATTGCTTTCCCATTGACTTAACACAAAAGCTGTGATCGAGGGCAGTCAAAAGCCTATAACTTTCTTAAAAATTAAGAGAACTGAATGAAATTTTCAGCTATTATAGATTGAAGCATTCTGAAACAAATATGGAACAATCTTACTTGGATGACCTGAAATTAAAGCATATAATTAGTTAGTTACCTAATTGTAGCTAATTACAAAATTCAATTACTAGATCTAAACATCTATCCATTTCTTAAGAAAAGGTTAACATTTTTAAATAGCCTAAGTGTCCAAATAACATTCACACAAGAATTCACAATATAACATGATTTTTAAATTTCATTGTCATGAATTTATAGGCCAATTGGAAGGAATTTAGTGTTTAATTCCCGTAAATTAATGGCCATTTAAATCATCTTGCGAGTGAGATTTTGTGGAACGCGATCGATTGGAACGTTGCGGTTTGTGGTGAATTTAAACCCCATATCGACAGGAAAAACACTGCCGGGTTGTATGGGGCCTTAATCACATTTTCGCCGATAACATTTTGATTAAAGTAATCCTAAGAAGCAAGTTTATATGTAAAATAAACGACTTACCTTATGTTTTGTCCCGTACGTGAGATCTGTCCCGTTGTCGGCGTTAGAAGTAGATTTTCATTTCATTCCAGAGATTAAATTGTCAAGTGTTTTTTTTTAAACTTCCGAGAACGGCAGTCGGAACGATTTTTCAGCATCAGGTAGTAGCCCGAGAAAATATATCTCGGACAGGCAGGAGAAAACGGCATTTTAATCCAGCCCCCCCCCCCCCCCTCAAAGGCGCTAAAGTCCCGCACACGGCCAGTGACAGAACTGCAGCGCTGCTGAAGGTAAGTTTTGTAACATATCTATATTGTGTGTAGTATGCCCAGTGTTAGCCTGGGGACTGGCCAAGGAGTGTTAGCCGGGTTTCTTTCTTTGACCACAGGTGGGTGGGCTAGCTTGCCAAGGAGCTGACTTTGCTTGTTCACGATATCATCAACGAAGAAGGAATGAGGTCGTGAGAAGGAACAGGAGCGGGAGGCAGGCACAGTGGGCGAAAAGAACAGTGATGGGCTGGGGTGAATGAGGGCAGACACACAGGAGAAGGAGGTATGGAGGAAATCACACAGAAAACACTGCCCGCTGGCTGAGCCATGAATCAAACTGGCAGATTGGGAAATAAAAAATCAGAGGAGCAAAGGTACAAAATCCCTGATACCCGCACTCATCAAGAACCTGTCAATATCCACCTTAAAATATATATATTGACGGCCTCCACAGCCGTCTGTGGCAATGAATTCCACAGATTCACCACCCTCTGGCTAAAGAAATTCCTCATCTCCTTTCTAAATGTACGTCCTTTAATTCTGAGGCTGTGACCTCTGGTCCTAGACTCTCCCACTAGTGGAAACATCCTCTCCACATCTATTCTATCCAAGCCTTTCACTGTTCGGTAAGTTTCAATGAAGTCCCCCCTATACCTTCTAATCTCCAGTCAGTACAGGTCCAGTGCAGACAGACGGTCATCATAGATGTTGACCATAAATCAATGAGGCAGTGTTGCTGGGCAGACTGGGCAAATGGAGCCACGTTACAGGTTTCAGTTTTAGTTCAGTTCAGTTTATTGTCACGTGTACTGAGGTACAGTGAAAAGCTTTAGTTGCATGCTATCCAGTCAGCAGAAAGACAACACGTGATTACAATCAATCCATTCACAGTGTATACAGTAGACACATGATAAAGGAATAACGTTTAGTGCAAGGTAAAGCCAGTAAAGTCCGATCAAAGATAGTTTGAGGGTCACCAATGAGGTAGACAGTAGTTCAGCACTGCTCTCTGGGTGTGGTAGGATGATTCAGTTGCCTGATAACAGCTGGGAAGAAACTGTCCCTGAATCTAGAGGTGTGTGTTTTCACACTTCTGTACCTCTTGCCTGATGGGAGAGGGGAGAAGAGGGAGTAGCCATGGTGAGATTATGCTGTTGGCCTTTCCGAGGCAGCGTGAGGTATAAATGGAGTCAATGGAAGGGAGGTTGGTTTGTGTGATGGTCTGGGCTGCGTCCACAGTTTGCAGCAATTTCTTGCGGTCTTAAATGGACTGTTCCCAAACCAAGGTGTGATACTAGCGAAGTTACAAAACTTACGTTCAGTGGCGCTGCAGTTCTGCCACTGGCCGTGTGCGCGACTTTGGTGCCTTTTAGGGGGGGGGGGCGGGATTAAAACGCCGTTTTCTATTGCTTATCGGAGGCGGACTTCCTCGGGCAGCTAGCTGCTGAAGAAAAATCGATCCGACTCCCGTTCCCGATTTAAAAAAAAATTAATCGTGAGACAATTTAATAATTACATTAAAATAAAAAACGACTTCTAACGCCCTCAACGTCTACAACGTGATGGATCGCAAGAACGGGACAAAACAAAATGTAAGTCGTTTATTTTACATATAATCTTGTTTCTTGGGATGGCTTTAATCAAATTTTAATGCGAAAATTTGATTTGGGCCCCATACGAACAGGCAGTGTTTTTCCTGCTGATATGGGGTTCAAATTCACCGCAAAATGCAACGTTCCAATCGATCACGTTCCAGAAAAACCCACTTGCAAGATGATTTAAATGCTCTTTTTTTGGACAATAAACGGAAGTCGTAGGGGGCGCTGCAGTGGCTGCGCCTGTCAGCAGCGCGTTAGTCTTTTCAATTTTTAGTATGTTTTAAAGTATGTTTTAAAGTTTGTTTTAATGTTCCTTTGTGTGTCTTGTGTGGGGGGTGGCGTGCGGGGGTAAGGGGGAAACCGCTTCGGTCGTCTCCTCCACGGAGAGGCGACTTTTTCCAGGTCGCCTCCCCCGTGGCCTAACAACGAGGATCGGCGCGGCCTTTTCCGGAGACGCGCCCGGGGCTTCAGTGGCGGGCGCAGCGTGGACTCTCGGCGTGGAGCGGGCGAGCCCTCGCTGGGGCTCGCTGGAGTGGAGCGCTCCGTTTCGCTGACCCGCGGCAGCCGGCATCCTGAAGCCGGCAGAGCTCCAGATGGCTGCAGAGCTCCAGATGGCGCGGCGTTCGCAGCCCTCGTGGGGGACCCGGGGGAAGAAGAAGCCATCATGGCCGGCCCGCGGCCAACTTCTACCGCGGGTGCGGCATGGACTTACCATCACCCCTGGAGGGGAGCTTCGACCATCGGCCCTGCGGTCTGCGGTGCTTCTGGCTGCGGCGCGGCGGGAACCTTAAATCTTCGACCGCCGGCCTGCGGCCTACACCAACCTGAAGCCGTGGCCTCCGGTGGGGAAGAGCCGATCCTGGACTTACCTTGACTTTGACTTTGTCCCTTACCATCTGGACGCCCGCAGCAACGGCTGCGGAGGGTGGAGGTCCCGACCACGGGGGAAAATGGAGGAGAACTGGCCAAGTTCTGTGCCTTCCACCACAGTGATGAATGCTGTGGTGGATGTTTGTGTTACATTTTTATTGTGGTTGTGTGTTCTTTATTATTGTACCGCTGCTGACAACTCAAATACCACCGACCCTGGTTGTGTGGCAAATAAATTCTATTCTATTCTATTCTATTCATAAGAGCATCTAAATCATCTATATTTTGTGCTATTGTCTATCCTTAGTCAATATTTGTATACTAAATATCAGTTTTAGTCCCATGTATTGTGCAAAAAAAAAATAATTTTAATTATATTGAGTGGATGTTTCTCGATTAATTTATGGGAATTAAACATTAAATTCCTTCCATCTGGCATGTAAATTCATGACAGTGAGATTAAAAAATCATGTTATATTGTGAATTGTTGAGTGAATGGAATTAGTTTGTTATTTGGATACTTAGGCTATTTTAAAAAAAAATCATTTTCTTAAGAAATGGAATCTACAGGACATTCTTAATGGGAAAGTAGTGGGCAGAAAGGCATATCATGCGTGGTTTGAAGAGCAAAAACTTGTAGTTTACAAGTCCAAAATTGAAATGTTGAGGAAAAACAAGGTGTACAGAGTTGCTTATTGGTTACAATCTGAGGAGTATGATGATGCTACTGATTATGATATGCCAATGTACCAGCTAGCAACTGATCTTCTCCATAAAGACTTGGTCTATTGCTAGAAATTGTAATTTATTTACCTATCTGTTACGGACTTACAGCATATAATACAATAATATTAAAGTTCTGATCTTGAGAATTTCACATTTTTGAATTTTCAAGGCAGTCTGGGTGTATTACTATTTCCCTCACAACGGTCAATTTTGTAATTTACTACAATTAGGTTAACTAATTATATGCTTTAATTTCAGGTCATCCAAGTAAGATGTTTTATATTTGTTTCAGAATGCTTCAATCTATAATAACTGAAAATTTCATTCAGTTCTCTTGATTTTTAAGAATGTTATGAGCTTTTGACTGTCCTCGATCACAGCTTTTGTGTTAAGTCAATCGAAAAGCAATAGGGAACACGATGCTAATTTCCAAGTATGAAAATAGCCATAATTAGGTGTCAAATTAAACTTCTTTTTATGCTTTATCTGATGGGATAAATTGCAGACTTGATTTTTTAAATCTCAAAATGTTGTAACATTGCTAGTGATACATCCTGATAAATCATCCAGGTCAGGGTGGAAGAGCAGCCTTTCTATCCCCTGCCACACACCTCCACCAGAGACCTCTTGGGCTACGGAGGGATGCAGCGAGGCATCCCGATGTTGCACTTTGCCAGATTAACACAGAGAGCGGAAACTTCAGCTAACGTTGTCAGCAGAATTTCTATCTCCCCTGGGCTCTCTCTGAGCAGAGATTTATTTAGGATTGACATTGAAAACCCATGTTGTCACATGCATCACAGTCTCTTATTAAATTTACAGAGTGAATAAAATATACAGAAAATATATCTCCTTCATTGTCAGTCTTTGACAAGCTTACCAAATGTCTGTGCTAGACTTGCAATGCAGAACAATCTGGCACAGTGTCAGGCAGCTGAGTTAGTTCATCCAGTCCTGGATCAGGACCATAGACTACCTGGCCAGTCCTAGATCAGGACCAAAGACTACCTGGCCAGTCTGTGAGCAGGTTCATAGGCTACCTGTTAAGATTATAAGATTTGAGGAAACGGTTTAATGTTGCCAAACCGAGCAGCCAAATGTTAGATTTCAATGTGGGAAGGCCATTGATAAGGAAAAGGGAAGTGGAAAAACTAGGTTCAGATTCAGATGAGTTTATTGTTATATACAACAGGGAAGCATCAATAAATACAATGGCAAGTGCCCAACATCAGAATGCTGCAAAATTGTGGTGCACAATACAAATAGTGGAGAAGAATATTAAAATGCATAACGGAAGAGCTAAATGAGGTGGAGTTACTTGTGAAAGTACATGGCAACACCTCTGGTGCGAAAGAAGCGATTGGTTCATGATGCCTCATTGTCACCTTCCCCTGAGCTGGCAAGTCAGGGCAAGACGTCAGTGAGAATCTCACATTGCTCTGTCACCAATCATTCATTGTATCTCTGCATTCAAGTTTAGTTTATTGTCACATGTACCGAGGTACAGAGAAAAGCTTTTTTGTTGCATGCTATCCAGTCAGCGGAAAGACAATACATGATTATAAATCGAGCCCTCCACAGTGTACAGATGCAGAATAAAGGGGATAACGTTTAGAGCAAGATAAAGTCGAGTAAAATCCGATTAAAGATAGTCCAAGTGTCTCCAATGAAGTAGATGGGAGATCAGGGCCGCTCTCTAGTTGGTGATAGGATGATTCAGTTGCCTGATAAGAGTTGGGAAGAAACTGTCCGTGAATCTGGAGGTGTGCGTTTTCAGACTTCTGTACCTCTTGCCTGCTGGGGGAGGGGAGAAGAGGGAGTGACCGGGGTGAGACTGGTCCTTGATTTTGCTGCTGGCCTTGCCGTGGCAGCGTGAAGTGTAGATGGAGTCAATCAGTTCAGTTCAGTTCAGTTTAATTTATTGTCACCTGTACCAAGGTACAGTGACTCCTCCAATAACTACAGACCGGTAGCGCTGACTTTACACATCATGAAGTCCCTGGAGAGGCTGTCGCTCACTCACCTGCAACCCCCTGCAGTTTGCTTAGGGGTTAAGGATCATCCACCTGTTCCAACATTCCTATGCTCACCTGGGTGAGCCGGGAAACATTGTAACAGTTATGTGTTTTGACTTCTCCAGTGCTTTTAACACCATCCGGCCTGCACTGTTTGGGAGCAAACTGATGAAGATGCGGGTGGATGCTCCATTGGTGTCTTGGATCACCAACTACCTGACTGGACGACCACAATATGTCAGTCTACAGAACTGTGTCTCAGACATGGTGGACAGCAACACAGGCGCCCCCCCCCCCCCCCCCCTCTCTCCCTTCCTGTTCACCATCTACGCCCTCAGCCACCTGCAGAAGTTTTCAGATGACTCTGCAATTGTGGGCTGCATCAGTGAGGGGAGGGAAGCTGAATACAGAGGTGTAGTCAACTACTTTGTTGAGTGGTGTGGGCTGAATCACCTGCAGCTCAACACCGACAAGACTAAGGAGTTGGTGGTGGACTTTAGGAGGAGAGGAACAACTCTGTCCCCTGTCTCCATCAATGGTGTGGATGTGCAGTTTACCAGGAAGTACAAATACCCTGGAGTGTACCTGGACAGTAAACTGGACTGGTCCAGGAACGCTGAGGCCCTGTACATGAAGGGACAGAGATGCCTGTACTTTCTGGAAAGGCTCCATTCCTTCAACGCCTGCAGTGAGATACTGCAGATCTTTACCAATCGGTGGTAGCCAGTGCCATCGTCTTCGCTGCCGTGTGCTGAGGCAGCAGGGCAAAGGCTGTGGATGCCAATAGGATCAACAAACTCACCAGGAATCTGTGAGGTGGATTTATGGAAGGTAGCCTTGGAGGGGAGGATACTCCTCAAAATGCAGAGCATCCTGGACAATACAGCTCACACTGGTGATCCTTCTTCTCTGTGGCTTTCAAACTGTACAACTTCACCCCCTTCTGTTGTATAGTAGACTGAGACTGACTCCCCCCCCCCCCCCCCCCCCCCCCCCCCCCCCCCCCCCCCCCCCCCCCCCCCCCCCCCCCCCCCCCCCCCCCCCCCCCACCCCCTCTTTGCACATCCCCAATCCTGGACTTTCCACTCGTCATTTTAATTTAATGTTTCAAGTATCGTGTGTTTTATGGCTGTTGGCAGATTAATTTCCCTCCTGGGATAAATAAAGTTCCATGGTATCGTATTGCATCGTATCGAAAAGCTTTTGTAGCGTGAAAGACAATACATGATTACCATCGGGCCATTTACAGCATATAGATAAATGATATGGGAATAGCGTTTAGTGCAAGGTAAAGCCAGCAAAGTCCAATCAAGGATAGTCCGAGGGTCACTGAAGAGGTAGATAGTAGTTATAGACAATAGACAGTAGACAATAGGTGCAGGACGAGGCCATTCGGCCCTTCGAGCCAGCACCGCCATTCAATGTGATCATGGCTGATCATCCCCAATCAGTTGTGGTAGGATGGTTCCTGAAGAGAGTATAATCCACTCTCACCGCCGTAATTAAAGACTGCACTTCAACCCTGTCTCCCAGTGGCTGAGATTCAAGCCTCAGGTATTAAGTGAAAGTATTAACGCAACTATCAGGCAGCTGAATGAAAGTGCCAGCATCAGAGGCATCTGTGAGAATGTTATGTACAGATAGGGCCGGGTACTGTGGATTTAAGGCCACGCCTGAAGGTTAGTTAAAGTCCATTTGGCAAAGTGGCGACATGTGAAGCAGCAGCTCACAGCTCACAGCTCTAAGCCTGCCCACAAGCCAGTGAACATGACTAAATGCACTGGATAATGAAGCAAGAGATATCAGTCAGACAGCTTTCTGCCCTCTCCGGTCACTCGACTGTTCCAGCTGTGCTTGCTCTCTCTATCTCTCTGACGATTTCTCTCATTCACATACCTCCATCGAGGCCACCCTCCAACTAACAACCCTCCCACCAGCTCTCAGCCTGTAGCAGCATCTCTGGAGTCACTCAGTCTCTCAGTTGCCACGTCCCCCCCCCCCCCCCCCCGAACACAAGCCCAGCCCAATCTCACCCCAATACTGAGCTCCCCTAACCAGGCAACATTCTCGTCAATCCATACGCCTGGCCATTCCTCCCCTCTCTCTGCTGGCCCTTCCCCCCTTCCCCCTCCCTCCCCCTGTGCTGGCCCTTCCCCCCTCTCACTGTGCTGGCCCTTCCCCCCTCTCCCTGTCCCTTCCCCCCTCCTCCTCTCCCTGGCCCTTCCCCCCTCCCCCTCTCCCTGTGCTGGCCCTTCCACTCTCTGCCTGCCCCTTCCCCCCCTCTCCCTGTGCTGGCTCTTCCCTCCTCTCCATGGCCCTTCCCCCTCAACCTGTGCTGGCCCTTCCCCCCTCTCCCTGTCCCTTCCCCCTCTTACTTTCCCTGGCCCTTCCCCCCTCTCCATGGCCCTTCTCCCCTCTCTATCACCCTTCCCCCCCTCTCCCTATGCTGACCCTTCCACCTTCTCCCTGCTCCTCCCCCCTTCTCCCTCGCCCTGGCCCTTCCCCCCCTCCCCCTGCCCCTTCCCCCCTCTCTCCCGCCCTGGCCCTTCCTCCTTTTTCCTGTGCCAAGCCCTTCCCCAGGGAGGGGAGTTTCGACGTTCTTCCTGCAACCACGTGGGTTTTCTCTGGGTGCTCCGGTTTCCTCCCACACTCCAAATATATTCATGTTTGTAGGTTAATCGCCCCTCTGTAAATTGCCCCGTGTGTAGGAAGTGGATGAGAAAGTGGGATAACATACAACTAGCGTGAATGGGCGATCGCCTGTCTGCGTGGACTCGGTGGGCTACTGGCCTGTTCTTGTGTGTGTGGAACTAGTTTGGGAATGAGGGGGATGTCTATGAGGAGAGATTGGGGATGATCATGATTCATTCTGAAGACATGGGGAGGGACATGGGGAGGGAGAGAAACATAGAAACATAGAAAATAGTTGCAGGAGGAGGCCATTTGGCCCTTCGAGCCAGCACCGCCATTCATTGTGATCATGGCTGATCATCCACAATCAGTACCCCGTTCCTGCCTATTCCCCTTACCCCTTGATTCGGCTAGCCCCAAGAGCTCTATCTAACTCTCTTTTAAATGCATCCAGTGAATTGGCCTCCACTGCCTTCTGACGCAGAGAATTCCACAAATTCAAAACTCTCTGGGTGAAAAAGGGAAAGGGAACCAAGATATATAGACGGTGATGTGGAGAGATATAGTACAAATGAATGAAAGATATGCAAAAAAAGTTACGATGATAAAGGAAACAGGCTATTGTTAGCTGTCAAGTCAAGTCAAGTCAAATCAATTTAACAACTCTCGTTGACCAAAGTGCTTTAGATTGGTGCAGGTACCAACATTCTACAAACAGTGGTACATGAATCAACAATACAAACAGAGATACATACATACAGCGTTCCCTCAGAGGACCTCAAGAAAGGCTTGTGAGTAGAAATAAGTTTTGCACTGGAGGTCAAGGTGTGAGACCACTGAACCGTTCCCTGGCTACGACTGACCTAAGGCCCATGGTGCTATCCAGTGCCAGAACCTCCTCTGCCTGGCTGGGGAACAAGCAGAGAGGACAATGGTTAGGTCATACGGTCATAAGTGATAGAAGCAGAATTAGGCCATTCAGCCGATTGTCCACTCCACCATTTAATCGTGGCTGATCTATCTCTCCTTCCTAACCCCATTCTCCTGCAAATTTGCTGATGACACAAAGCTGGGTGGCAGTGTGAACTATGAGGATGATGCTATGAGGATGTAGGGTGACTTGGAAAGGTTGGGTGAGTGGGCAGATGCATGGTAGATGCAGTTTAATGTGGATAAATGTGAGGTAACCACTTTGGTGGCAAAAACAGGAAGGCAGATTATTATCTAATGGAGTCAGATTAGGAAAAGGGGAAGTACAATGAGATCTGGGTGTCCTTGTACATCAGTCACTGAAAGTAAGCATGCGGG
This sequence comes from Amblyraja radiata, assembly GCF_010909765.2. Lineage (NCBI taxonomy): Eukaryota > Metazoa > Chordata > Chondrichthyes > Rajiformes > Rajidae > Amblyraja > Amblyraja radiata. The sequence goes on along the minus strand of NC_045956.1, from coordinate 35,686,229 downwards.
TACAGCAGGCAAGTGACGAAAGCTAATGGCATGTTGGCCTTCACAACGAGAGGATTTGAGTATAGGAACAAAGAGGTCCTTCTACAGTTGTACAGGACCCTAGTGAGACCACACCTGGAGTATTGTGTGCAGTTTTGGTCTCCTAATTTGAGGAAGGACATTCTTGCTATTGAAGGAGTGCAGCATAGGTTCACGAGGTTCATTTGCGGGATGGCGGGACTGTCATATGCTGAAAGAATGGAACCACTGGGCTTGTATTCACTTGAATTTAGAAGGATGAGACGGGATCGTATTGTGATTCAATATGATTGCCACTAGCTGATGTGAATCTTTTTGTTGTGCCTTTCTGCAGGTTGCTCCCTTTGAAGAACCATTTCTGTGTAACATTCATGAGACAACCTCAATCGAAGGCAGAAATAATCACCAGAATAAACCATGGACTTTGTTATGAAGCAGGCTCTGGGAGGTGAGTGAGCACCGGGCAGGTACGGTGACAGCGGGGACAGGCACCAGAGACACACACGGTGGGACCGGTGACAGCGGGGACACATGCAGTGGAGACAGGGTGACACTGGACACAGGCAGTGGGGGACAGGGTGACACTGGACACAGGCAGTGGGGGACAGGGTGACACTGGACACAGGCAGTGGGGGACAAGGTGACACTGGACACAGGCAGTGGGGACAGGGTGACACTGGACACAGGCAGTGGGGACAGGGTGACACTGGACACAGGCAGTGGGGGACAGGGTGACACTGGACACAGGCAGTGGGGGACAGGGTGACACTGGACACAGGCAGTGGGGACAGGGTGACACTGGACACAGGCAGTGGGGGACAAGGTGACACTGGACACAGGCAGTGGGGGACAGGGTGACACTGGACACAGGCAGTGGGGACAGGGTGACATTGGACACTGGCATGTGGGGACAGGGTGACACTGGACACTGGCATGTGGGGACAGGGTGACACTGGACACTGGCAGTGGAGGACAGGGTGACACTGGACACTGGCAGTGGGAGAAAGGGTGACTGGACACATGCAGTGGGGACAGGGTGACACTGGACACTGGCATGTGGGGACAGGGTGACACTGGACACTGGCATGTGGGGACAGGGTGACATTGGACACTGGCATGTGGGGACAGGGTGACACTGGACACTGGCATGTGGGGACAGGGTGACACTGGACACTGGCATGTGGGGACAGGGTGACACTGGACACTGGCATGTGGGGACAGGGTGACACTGGACACTGGCAGTGGAGGACAGGGTGACACTGGACACTGGCAGTGGGAGAAAGGGTGACTGGACACATGCAGTGGGGACAGGGTGACACTGGACACTGGCATGTGGGGACAGGGTGACATTGGACACTGGCATGTGGGGACAGGGTGACATTGGACACTGGCAATGGAGGACAGCGTGACACTAGACACTGGCATGTGGGGACAGGGTGACACTGGACACTGGCATGTGGGGACAGGGTGACACTGGACACTGGCATGTGGGGACAGGGTGACACTGGACACTGGCAATGGAGGACAGCGTGACACTGGACACTGGCATGTGGGGACAGGGTGACACTGGACACTGGCAGTGGAGGACAGGGTGACACTGGACACTGGCAGTGGGAGAAAGGGTGACTGGACACATGCAGTGGGGACAGGGTGACACTGGACACTGGCATGTGGGGACAGGGTGACATTGGACACTGGCATGTGGGGACAGGGTGACATTGGACACTGGCAATGGAGGACAGCGTGACACTAGACACTGGCATGTGGGGACAGGGTGACACTGGACACTGGCATGTGGGGACAGGGTGACACTGGACACTGGCATGTGGGGACAGGGTGACACTGGACACTGGCAATGGAGGACAGCGTGACACTGGACACTGGCAATGGAGGACAGCGTGACAATGGACTCAGGCAGTGGTGGACAGGGTGCTGGGGGAGTTGGGAACAGATCAGCAGCAGGTTCAGATAAAGCAACGAGTTGTACATTTGCTAATTCTGGGCGGACAGTTTGTAGGAATGAGGTTGTGAAAGGGTTTGTTGTGTCCCCTTCCTCATGACCAGGCTGCAGCCCGGCAGTGCATCTTACAGATAGTGCAGCACTCACAGAGTGCACATGAGAACACATGGCATGAACAGTTTAAGAAGGAACTGCAGATGCTAGAAAAATCAAAGGTAGACAAAAATGCTGGAGAAACTCAGCGGGTGAGGCAGAATCTATGGATCGAAGGAAATAGGCGACGTTTCGGGGCGAGACCCTTCTTCAGACTGATGTGGGAGGGGGGGGGGGGGAAGAAGAAAGGAAGAGGCGGAGACAGTAGGCTGTGGGAGAGCTGGGAATGGGAGGGGAAGGAGGTAGAAAGCAAGGACTACCTGAAATTGGAGGTCAATGTTCATACCGCTGGGGTGTAAACTACCCAAGCAAAATATGAGGTGCTGCTCCTCCAATTAGCGGTGGGACTCACTCTGGCCATGGGGGAGGCCCAGGACAGAAAGGTTGGATTTGGAATGGGAAGGGGAGTTGAAGTGCTGAGCCACCAGGAGATCAGATTGCTTAATGAGGTGTTGGGCGAAGCGATTGCCAAGCCTATGCTTGGTCTCACCGATGTAGAGCAGCTGACACTTAGAGCATCGGATGCAATAGTTGAGGTTGGAGGAGGTGCAGGTGAACCTCTGCCACACCTGCAAAGACTGCATGACTGGAAAGACTTGAATAGAGTCAAGGGGGGAGGTAAAGCAACAAGTGTAGCATTTCCTGCGGTTGCAAGGGAAAGTGCCAGGCGAGGGGGGTGGTCTATACCTCCGCTACATTGACAACTGCATTGGTGCTACCTCCCGCACCCATGCAGAACTGACTGATTTCATCCATTTCACCACTAACTTCCATCCAGCACTCAAAATCACCTGGACCATTTCCGACATTTCCCTACCATTTCTTGACCTCACTATTTCCATCGCAGGTGATAGACTACTGACTGACATCCACTATAAACCCACTGACTCCCATGGCTATCTGGACTACACTTCTTCCCACCCTGCTTCCTGTAAGGACTCCATCCCCTACTCCCAATTCCTCCGTCTACGCCACATCTGCTCCCCGGACAAGGTGTTCCACACCAGGGGATTGGAGATGTCTTCATTCTTTAGCGAACCCTCTTCGACTATAGATGAGGCTCTCACCGGGGTCTCTTCTATACCCTGTAACTCTGCTTTCACTCCCCATCCCCCGACTCGTAACAAGGGCAGAGTCCTTGTCCTCACCTTCCACCCTTCCAGCCGTCACATACAACAAATAGCCCTCCAACATTTTCGCCACCTCCAACGTGATCCCACCACCTGCTAAATCTTACCATCTCCTCCCCTGTCGGCTTTCTACAGACACCGCTCCCACTGTAACCCCTTGGTCAATTCGTCCCTTCCCACGCAAACCAACCCCTCCCCTGGTACTTTCCCTTGCAACCCTTGCTGACTCGAAGGGCTGAATGGCCTACTCCTGCACCTATTGTCTATTGTCTAACCACAGGAAATGCTACACTTGTCGCTTTACCTCCCCCCTTGACTCCATCCAAGGACCTAAGCAGTCGTTCCAGGTGAGGCAGAGGCTCACCTGCACTTCCTCCAACCTCATCTAATGCATCCGTTACTCCAGGTGTCAATTGCTCTACATCGGTGAGACCAAGCGCAGGCTTGGCGATCGCTTCGCCCAACACCTCCGCTCAGTTCGCATTAACCTACCTGATCTCCCGGTAGCACAGCACTTCAACTCCCCCTCCCATTCCGAATCCAACCATTCTGTCCTGGGCCTCCGCCATTGCCAGAGTGAGGCCCACCGCAAATTGGAGGAGCAGCACCTCATATTTCACTTGGGTAGTTTACACCCCAGCGGTATGAACATTGACTTCTCCAATTTCAGGTAGTCCTTGCTTTCTCCATCCTTCCCCTCCCCTTCCCAGCTCCCCCACCACCCACTGTCTTTGCCTCTTCCTTTCTTCATCCCGCCCCCCACATCAGTCTGAAGAAAGGACTCGACCCGAAACGTCACCCAATTCTGGAGTATGGTGTACAATTTTGGTCGCCTAATTATAGGAAGGATGTCAACAAAATAGAGAGAGTACAGAGGAGATTTACTAGAATGTTGCCTGGGTTTCAGCAACTAAGTTACAGAGAAAGGTTGAACAAGTTAGGGCTTTATTCTTTGGAGCGCAGAAGGTTAAGGGGGGACTTGATAGAGGTCTTTAAAATGATGAGAGGGATAGACAGAGTTGACGTGGATAAGCTTTTCCCACTGAGAGTAGGGAAGTTTCAAACAAGGGGACATGACTTGAGAATTAAGGGACAGAAGTTTAGGGGTAACATGAGGGGGAACTTCTTTACTCAGAGAGTGGTGGCTGTGTGGAATGAGCTTCCAGTGAAGGTGGTGGAGGCAGGTTCGTTTTTATCATTTAAAAATAAATTGGATAGTTATATGGACGGGAAAGGAATGGAGGGTTATGGTCTGAACGCAGGTATATGGGACTAGGGGAGAATACGTGTTTGGCACGGACTAGAAGGGTCGAGATGGCCTGTTTCCGTGCTGTAATTGTTATATGGTTATATTATATGGTCACCCATTCCTTCGCTCCATAGATGCTGCCTCACCCGCTGAGTTTCTCCAAGATTTTTGTCTACCACAGGGCATGAACAGGATCACTGGTGGGTACGGACTCGGTGGGCCAAAAGGCCTGCTTCCGTGCTGTATCTCTAAAGTATAAAGCCAGCTGTGCCATCCCCAAGGTCACGGCCGAGTGCCAGGGGCATGAGTGTGCCATTGCACATGTGGGTTGAGGGAATGTCACAGCGGGCTCACAAACGCCCAGCTCAGAGACAAAAAGCTGCAGTAACTCAGCGGGTCAGGCAGCATCTGTGGAGAACATGGACACAGAGTGCTGGAGTAACTCAGCGGGTCAAGCAGCATCTCCGGAGAACATAGATAGGTGACGTTTCCGGTCGGGGATCTTCTTCAGACTCAACATGTTGTAATGCTGACTGAGGGAGTTGCCAGGGGTTGCCACGGTGAGTGTAATTCCAAGAACGGTCCTTGCATCAGACTAGGTGGCGCAGCGGTATAGTTGCTGCCTCACAGTGCCAGAGACCCGGGTTCCAAAACTCCACACAGGCACTGTCTATATGGAGTTTGTACGTTCTCCCCAGGTTTTCTCCGGGTGTTCCGGTTTCCTCCCGCATTCCATAGACGTGCGGGTTTGTAGGTTAATTGCTTTCTGTAAATTGTAAATTGTGTGGAGGATAGTGCTAATGTTCGGGGATCGCTGGTCGGCGCAGACTCGGTGGGCCGAAGGGCCTGTTTCCGCGCTGCATCTCTAAACTAAACTAAACTATTCATCAGGAGAAAACATAGGAAGGTATCGATGAAGGAGATGATTAAACGCCGGCGAAGTGATCTCACTCACCGCCTCTCACCATAAATCACAGAGGCACTGATCTCAGTCGGCAGCCCCAGACCAAGGATTCTGCTGATTGTATTTGCGAGGAGAACGCTGGGTCAGCTCTGAATAATAACCAAGGCAGTTGAAGCTAATCAATTCACACAGCTCCTGTAATGTGGGGCCGCTGAAGCTGCTGGCTCTACCACTCATTACAGAGTGGGATTTTTACAGATGCTGGGAATTTTTTTTAACCAAAAATAAATGTAATCAATTAATACAAGAATACTATGCACAATACAAACCCACCACCATAGTTCAAAGTAAAACAAATATTTTTATATATCAATTATACTGAGTATTAAACAGCTATGTTACACTCCTTGTCAAGGATGTATTCCACCCCCCGCGGAGCCCAGCGGTCCCAGAAATTCCCCAGGGTGCCCATGGACAGTGCATAGTCCCTCTCTAACCCCACCCGGGCGCGGACGTAACCCTGGAAAAGTGGCGGGCAGTCGGCTCGGGCAGAGCCCTCTTCCGCCTGGCTCCGTGACCGTGATGTCCAGCTTGGCCAGGCCCAGGAACAACCCAACCAGGACATCTTCAGCCCTACCCTCCCCCCTACGCACAGGGTGTCCAAAGATGAGGATGGTGGGTGTGAAGTGCAGCCAGAAGGCAAGGGTATTGGGGTGTAAGTGGAACCAGTGCAGTGCCTGGACCATCGATACCACACCAAGGCCCGTGCAGTTCATTCATCATCAGCCTGGGATTACCTGCAGGATAGTCAGCCCAGAAGGAGAAGATTCACCCATCATAATCACACTGCCTCTCTACCAATGCAACTCACACCTACAGGCAGTGTGTCCACACCTACAGGCAATGTGTAGTCTCACTAGATACACTAGTCCCACCTGTCCACGTTTGGCCCATATCACTCTAAAGCTGTCATGTCCATGTACCTGTCTAAATGTAATTTACATGTGAGGTGGAGGCAGAGGAATCTGTGAGAACAAAGAAGAGACATGTTGTACACACATGCTTCCTTATGTTTCATGTCAGAGACTTTAGGTCGCTCTCCCTTGTCGACCCATAGGTTTGATGTGATGGATGAGTTAATGACTGAAGAATGAAGTCCAGATACAGTCATGTAACAAGCTGGCAACAACAGCAAGCCTGCTTTGCCTGGCCTTCTCTCCACAACATGAAGCATCTGGCACTCGGTGCCCATGCTGACAGGCCAGCCTGCATTGGGAGAATTCTGCCGCTGGGTATATTCAGAATATGCAGTTTGCAAATCAGGCACAAAATGCCAGTGCACAATGTACAGCTCGTGAAGCTCGTGTGACTGAATTCCCCAGAGAACAAACTGGAGAGGAGTGAAAGTGAGGACAAGGTTGCTGTTAGCACCATATTGTTCAGGAGAGTTTCATCCACATTTGTTCGTACATTTGATGCTAAAGAGCCGGAAAAAGTGTCGATGTTAATTGCTCCAGCTTTACAAGTTGTTGATGAGACCACACCTGGAGCACTGAGTGCAGAAGAGATTCATAGAACAAAACAGTACCAGAACAGGCCTTACGGCCCACATTGTGCATCTGGGCTGGTGTAGAGGGATGTAGCTGTGGGTACAGGGCATTTCATTGCTTGTACACTCTGGAGTTTAGAAGGATGAGAGGATATCTTGTTGAAACATATAAGATTGTTAAGGGTTTGGACACGCTAGAGGCAGGAAACATGTTCCCGATGTTGGGGGGAGTCCAGAACCAGGGGCCACAGTTTAAGAATAAGGGGTAAGCAATTTAGAACGGAGATGAAGAAACACTTTATCACACAGAGAGTTGTGAGTCCGTGGAATTCTCTGCCTCAGAGGGCGGTGGAGGCCGGTTCTCTGGAAACTTTCAAGAAAGAGCTAGATAGGGCTCTTAAAGATAGTGGAGTCAGGGGATATGGGGAGAAGGCAGGAACGGGGCACTGATTGGGGATGATCAGCTATGATCACGTTGAATGGCGGTGCTAGCTCAAAGGGCCGAATGGCCTACTTCTGCACCTATTGTCTATTGTGAGTGGGGGCTGGTGTAACTGTGGCTGTGGGCACGGGGCATTGTGAGTGGAGGCTTCTCACTGTTTGAGCTGACACAGATTCACTCTGCTTCTCAGCACAAGGTGATGGTGGAACAGGCTCCCTCCGCTGTGTGGAGAGGCACCATCGAGTGCTTTAGGCTACAACCTGCACTTCACAATGAAGACACAAATTGCAGGTCTAATCACTTTCACAAACTGTTCCTGGATTATGTATAATTTACTATTTTCTGGTGCAGTCACTGAGCAGGTAGTTTGCCAGCATTAAGGCCCACACATGCAGATCAATAACTTTTTATTTTTAATTTATCCCCTTCCAAGGATTTAATTAAATAATTGCATATTACAGTGTATCAGAAGATACAAAGCCATTCAAATGTCACAGTGCTTCAGGCAATCATTATAGTACAATGGTGCAATCTTTATCTACAATGCACTCGACCTCCCGCAGCGACCAGCCTTCTGAAGGCCTTCACAGTCCCCGTGAACACCATATATTCCCTCTCCAGGAACACGCGGGCACGGAAGTAGCCCCGGAAGAGAGGCAGGCAGCCGATTCTGATGTAACCATCGACTACCCGCTGTCTGGACCCGCCAATGGTCTTCTTGGCCAGGCCCAGGAGCAGACCGACAGGGAGATCACATCCTCCCGATCGACCCTCCCCACTCCCTGCCGTGTCCAAACACCAGGATCGTGGGACTAAAATGCAATCAGAACTTGAGGAGCAGCCCCTTCAGATATTGTGTCTCTTCCTGGAAATGGCTGGAACAAAACCTTAAGGAAACTAGAGCCCTTATCATTTTCCAATAACACTGATTTCTTCCATCTTGCTGCACAGGCCTGGGTTTCATTTTTAATTGATAGAGGCACCTCAGGCAAGAGTGCTGACAATTGTTAAGCTGCCTTCTATTCCTAAAGCAGGTTGTGATATAACACAGGAGAACAGTCCATGCTAATCACACTTCAACTTAAACCATCTGCTTTTTCCCTGTCAAGAAAACTTCAGATTATCTCATTATGCTCAAAATATATCCTTCAAACTCCAAAACGAAGGCACAATATTAGTGGAATATATGTGTGAATTTTATCATGATCATTCAGGACTATCTCCCAGCTGGATGAGTCAATCAAGAATGATAGAATCAGCCAGCACAGAAACAGGCCCTTTAGCTATCGTATCCATGCTGACCTTCTTGCCATCATATTTACCCACATCAGCACTGTCTCTATCTGTGACTTGCCAATTGTAAGCGTCTCTTTAACGTAGGGATTGTACCAGATTCCACCACCACCTCTGACAGCTGAGTATCAACACTTTCTGTGTGAAAACCAACCCCTAAGATCCCTTTTCAAACTCCTGCCTCTCACCTTAAACCTTTGCCTTCTTGTTTTTGAGACCAACTGTCGTAAAAAGATTTTGATGACCTACCTATGTATGTCTCGCTTAAGCTTATAAACCTGCATTCCATGGGCGGAAATCCTGAGGGAGGGACGGGGGGGACACACATACCCCCATGCTTTGAGAGGTGAGGGACCATCCCCCAATGTTTTGGAATCCAGACTTTATCAGACACTTTCTAAGGGCCTTTCAGCGACCGGCGCGGCTTAAAATCAAACTGCTGCATCAAAGCGATCGAGGCTCCCGATGTTGAATCCCCTGCCTGGCAATCAAAGGCCCAGCGAACTGGCCGATTCGAGCCCCACGATTCGGGGCGGATGGGGTTGCTGGAATTCAGAGTCGGTCACCAACCAGGTCAGCTCCCGATGTTACCGTCCACATGGCCCACGGCCAAAGCCTCGTGTGTGTGCGTGTGTGTGTGTGCGCGCATGCACGGGTGCGGCCGCCAAGAAATTGTGTCCCCCCCCCATGTTTTGATAGCGATTTCTGTGCCTTATCAGCTTCCTCTACTCTGGAGGAAACGAGCCCAGCCTGTCCAATATGGGCACACTCTGACACGACCACATCTTTCCTCTGGAGCAGACCCAGTGACCAGAACCGCACGCAATACTCAAGGGCAGCTGAACCAGGCCGAACCTGCAACATAATGGCCCAACGTTTATATGCCGAGGCCCGACCCGTGAAGGCAATCATGACACTTGCTTTCTCCACCCACCCTATCTACCTGCTCTGACTGTCAGGGAACCACGGACCCAAGGACCCCCTGATCATCAACATTCATCACTGTGCTACCATTTACTGAAACGTCCTCCCTTATTTGGAGTGCAGGAGGCTGAGGGGTGACCAGATTTAAGTATAAAAGATCACATTGGTCATGGATAATGTGAACACACCCTTTTTTTTCCAGGGTAGAGGATTGTAAAAGTAGAGGGCATTGGAGAGATTTAAGAGGCAGCTCACTGGCTTTCTATTCATTCAGAGAGAGCTCACTGGCTATCTGTTCATTCATTCAGAGGGTAGTTACAGCTTCCTCTGGCAGTTCAGGACTAACCTTTAAATGAAAGAGTTGCTCTCTTAAATCCCTCCCTTCTTACCTTAAGCCTGTATCCTCTGTTTAGCTTATTTCAGTTCAGTTCAGTTTAGTTTATTGTCACGTGTACAGTGAAAAGCTTTTGTTGCATGTAAACCAGTCAGTGGAAAGACAATACATGATTACAATCCATTGGGACTAGTGTAAATAGAAACATAGAAACATAGAAATTAGGTGCAGGAGTAGGCCATTCGGCCCTTCGAGCCTGCACCGCCATTCAATATGATCATGGCTGATCATCCAACTCAGTATCCCGTACCTGCCTTCTCTCCATACCCTCTGATCCCCTTAGCCACAAGGGCCACATCTAACTCCCTCTTAAATATAGCCAATGAACTGGCCTCGACTACCCTCTGTGGCAGGGAGTTCCAGAGATTCACCACTCTCTGTGTGAAAAAAGTTCTTCTCATCTCGGTTTTAAAGGATTTCCCCCTTATCCTTAAGCTGTGACCCCCCCCCAAATGGGGCATGTTGATCAGTGTGGGCGCTTTGGGCTGAAGGGCCTGTTTACACAAAGGATCACTGTATGACTCTATAATTGAAAGTGCCTGTGATTTACGTTTCTTCCTGTCCCAACACCATTCACCATCAGATATATTACTACTGAAGACACAAGGAACTGCAGATGCTAGAAGCTAGAACAAAACACAATATGTCATAGAGTGTGGAAACAGGCCCTTCAGTGCAACTTGCCCACACTGGCCAAAATACCCCATCTACACTAGTCCCACCTGCCTGCATTTGGCCCATATCCCTCCAAACCTGTCCTATCCATGTACCTGTCTAAATGTTTCTTAAACCTTGGGATAGTCCCAGCCTCAACTACCTCCTCCGTCAGCTCGTTCCATACACCCACCACCCTTTGTGTGAAAAAGTTACCCCTTGGATTCCTATTACATCTTTCCTCCTTCACAAACCTATGTCCTCTGGTTCTCGATTCCCCTACTCTGGGCAAAAGACTTTGTGCGTCTACCCGATCTATTCCTCTCATGATTTTGTACACCTCTATAAGTTCACCACTCAGCCTCCTGCGCTCCAAGCAATAGAGTCTCAGCCTGCTCAACCTCTCCCTGTAGCTCAGACCCTCTAGTCCTGGCAACATCCTCGTAAATCTTCCCTGCTCCCTTTCCAGCTTGACAATATCTTTCCTGTAACATGGCACTCAAAACTGAACACATTTGTGTTTCTACATATGAGTCAGGACCTCCAGCACCACTTCCACCGTAATACTGACTGCTCTCAACACACTTCCATTGACTGCCTCAAGTGCTGGAGGAACTCTGCGGGATAGGCAGCACCTGTGGAGGGAATGGACTAGCAACGTTTTGGGTCGGGACTCTTCTTCAGATGGACTGGAGTAGTAGGGAGAAAGCTGGAACTGTAGTTCGTTGCTGCAATATTGTGAGGGAGGTCATGATTTTCAGGATCCTGTCACACCTTCCCGATGGTAGTAGCAAGATGAGAGTGTGGCCAGGGTGGTGTGGGTCTTTCAGGATCTGGCTGTCTCCTGCAGATTCCTTCGAAGGTGGGGAAGTCAGTCTGAAGAAGGGTCTTGATCCGAAACGTCACCCTTTCCTTCTCTCCAGAGATGCTGCCTGTCCCACTGAGTTACTCCAGCTTTTTGTGTCTATCTCTTTCTGTACTGTGATGGGCCTTCGATGGTGGGGAGGTCAGTCCACATGATGGACTGGGCAATCCCACATATTTCTCCCACTCCACCACCCCTCTGTCGCACTGTCACCCTGCTCCTTCCCCTCCTATGTACACTCATCTTCCATTTCCCTTTAATAACCCCTCTCTCCCCTCTACCCTGTCCCCTTCCACCCACATCCCACCCTCCGGCTTTACATCCCACTACTCATCCTCTCCCTGTCTTTGGTCTCTGTTTCACCTCCAGCCTTTGCCACTTACTCCACCCCAACTATCACTCGCCATGCTCTGCTCCACCCCCTTCTTATGCACAGTCCTTTACCCAGAGTAGGGGAATCAGGAAGCAGGGGACATAGGTTTACGGTAAGAGAAGATGTAATAGGAATCTGAGAGGTGACTTTTTCACACAGAGGGTGATGGGTGTATGGAACAAGCTGCCAGAGGAGGTACAGTTGTTGAGGCAGGGACTATAACAATATTTAAAAGACATTTGAACAGGTAGATGGATAGACAAGGTTTAGAGGATTAGCTTTGTGGGTTAAACGTGGGCAAGTTGGATTAGTTTAGATGGGGCATCTTGGTCAGCATGGCGGGTACGGCCGAAGGGCCTGTTTCTGTGCTGTATGATTCTGTGACTTCCCCTCTGCAGAAATATCAAACGCAACAAAAATAACCTTGTCAATTTGTTTTGCTCTTTGCTAACTGATGAAGCGGTTTTAGTTCCATCCGGCATCTAATTCGCACACACTCATCACCAGTCATGTTTAACTTATGGCTCAGCCAGTGTGAAATAGCTGGTTACTGCTGTGCTGCTAAATCTGTGGGTTAGTGCAATCGCGTTTGGTGTTGTCAGCATAATTGCTGCCTATCTAGAGTGGCTGCGGAGATGTGCAGTGTTTGCACTTTGTGCATGAGATGTGGTGGGAATACTGATGGTAGCAGTGATGCAGCAGAAGCTGGCGTTTGCAACAGCGTGACTGCCCCACTCACTAAACCCACCTCCGTATTCTCAATAGCACTGCCCTGCACTGAGCTGGGTAGTGCGGCAAGCCTGGGCCTGTGCAGAACATCCTCCTCAGTTACAGGTACATAGGTAGAGCCATAGAGCCATCTGGCACGGAAACAGGCCCTTCAGTCCAACTCATCCACGCCAACCATCATGCCCATCTAAGCTGCCCAGAACCCAGGGTCACCCACTCTGCCAGCCAGCATCAGCTAGAAACAGGCCATTCAACCCAACACGTCCATGCTAACCAACATGCCCCAGCTACACTAGTCCCACCTGTCTGCGTTTGGCCTGTATCTCTCCAAACCTGTCCTGTCCATGTACCTGAAGGTACACAAAATTGCTGGGGAAACTCAGCGGGTCCAGCAGCATCTATGGAGCGAAGGAAATAGGCGACGTTTCGGGCCGAAACCCTTCTTCAGACTGTCCATGTACCTGTCTGATTGTCTTTTAAATGTTGTTATTCTACCTCCTCAACTACCTCCTCTGGCAGCGCTTTCCACACACCCACCACCCTCTGTTGAAAAACTTGCCCCTCATTTCCCTATTAAATCTTTCCCCTCTCCTCACCACACCTGAGCCCTAGTGAGACCACACCTGGAGTATTGTGTGCAGTTTTGGTCCCCTAATTTGAGTGCAGCGTAGGTTTACAAGGTTAATTCCCGGGATGGCGGGAATGTCATATGCTGAGAGAATGGAGCAGCTGGGCTTGTACACTATGGAGTTTAGAAGGATTAGAGGGAATGTTAGCATTCATAGCAAAAGGATTTGAGTATAGGAGCAGGGAGGTTCTACTGCAGTTGTACAGGTGGGGCTGTGCTGGTGAGGCCACACCTGGAGTATTGCGTACAGTTTTGGTCTCCTAATCTGAGGAAAGACATTCTTGCCATAGAAACATAGAAATTAGGTGCAGGAGTAGGCCATTCGGCCCTTCGAGCCTGCACCGCCATTCAATATGATCATGGCTGATCATCCAACTCAGTATCCCGTTCCTGCCTTCTCTCCATACCCTCTGATCCCCTTAGCCACAAGGGCCACATCTAACTCCCTCTTAAATATAGCCAATGAACTGGCCTCAACTACCCTCTGTGGCAGAGAGTTCCAGAGATTCACCACTCTCTGTGTGAAAAACGTTTTTCTCATCTCGGTTTTAAAGGATTTCCCCCTTATCCTTAAGCTGTGACCACTTGTCCTGGACTTCCCCAACAATCTTCCTGCATCTAGCCTGTCCAACCCCTTAAGAAATTTGTAAGTTTCTATAAGATCCCCTCTCAATCTCCTAAATTCTAGAGAGTATAAACCAAGTCTATCCAGTCTTTCTTCATAAGACAGTCCTGACATCCCAGGAATCAGTCTGGTGAACCTTCTCTGCACTCCCTCTATGGCAATAATGTCCTTCCTCCCATTTGGAGACCAAAACTGTACGCAGTACAGGTGTGGTCTCACCAAGACCCTGTACAACTGCAGTAGAACCTCCCTGCTCCTATACTCAAATCCTTTTGCTATGAAAGCTAACATACCATTCGCTTTCTTCACTGCCTGCTGCACCTGCATGCCTACTTTCAATGACTGGTGTACCATGACACCCAGGTCTCGCTGCATCTCCCCTTTTCCTAATCGGCCACGATTTAGATAACAGTCTGCTTTCCTGTTTTTGCCACCAAAATGGATAACCTCACATTTATCCACATTATACTGCATCTGCCAAACATTTGCCCACTCACCCAGCCTATCCAAGTCACCTTGCAGTCTCCTAGCATCCTCCTCACAACTAACACTGCCCCCCAGCTTAGTGTCATCCGCAAACTTGGAGATATTGCCTTCAATTCCCCCACTAGTCACTGCCCGCCATTGTGAAAAGGACCCGTTTACTCCTACTCTTTGCTTCCTGTTTGCCAGCCAGTTCTCTATCCACATCAATACTGAACCCCAAATGCCGTGTGCTTTAGGTTTGTAGAGGGAATACAGAGAAGGTTCATCAGACTGATTCCTGGGATGTCAGGACTTTCATATGAAGAACGACTGGATAGACTCGGCTTGTACTCACTAGAATTTAGAAGATTGAGGGGGGATCTTATAGAAACTTACAAAATTCTTAAGGGGTTGGACAGGCTAGATGCAGGAAGATAGTTCCCGATGTTGGGGAAGTCCAGAACAAGGGGTCACAGTTTAAGGATAAGGGGGAAATCTTTTAGGACCGAGATGAGAAAAACATTTTTCACACAGAGAGTGGTGAATCTCTGGAATTCTCTGCCACAGAAGGTAGTTGAGGCCAGTTCATTGGCTATATTTAAGAGGGAGTTAGATGTGGCCCTTGTGGCTAAAGGGATCAGGGGGTATGGAAGAAGGCAGGTACAGGATACTGAGTTGGATGATCAGCCATGATCATATTGAATGGCGGTGCAGGCTCGAAGGGCCGAATGGCCTACTCCTGCACCTATTTTCTATATTTCTATGTCCTTTAATTCTGAAGCTGTGCCACGAGTGTGTGAGTGGTGAGTGTGGAATTATCTGCCTTCTGGAATTATCTGGTGGAGGCTGGCTCTCTGGATGCTTTCAAGAGAGAGCTAGATAGAGCTCTTAAAAATAGTGGAGTCAGGGGATATGGGGAGAAGGCAGGAATTGGGGATGATCAGCCATGATCACATTGAATGGCGGTGCTGGCATGAAGGGCCGAATGGCCTCCTCCTGCACCTATTGTCTATTGTCTCACTTTCAACCAATATCCTCTGATTCTTGATTACCGTACACTGGGTAAAAGCCCATATCTATTCCCCTCGTGAGTTTGCACACGTCTATCAGGTTCAAGATTGAACGTTTGTTAATTGTCACCCCTCATCCTCCTGCGTTCCAAGGAATAGAGTCCTAACTTGCCCAATCTCCCCCGATAGGTCAGGCCCACGATTCCTGGCAACCTGCTCGGATAGGAAAGTTTTAGGGGATATGGGCCAAACACGGGCATGTTGGTCCGCATGGATGAGTTGGACTGAACGGCCTATTTCTGTGCTGTAGGAGTCCATGATTCATGGGTGCTGGCTGGCAGAGTGGGCAGCAAATGCGTCAAGCAAACCAGCTAAGTGTCAGGCTGCAGCCTGCCATGGGCTGCAGATGGGCAGTGCCCATCCTGATCTACGTGATGCCCACCACGGCTCTAGAAGACCCCTGCATGGGCCCGTGCCCATTGACCTACACTGCCCCACGTAACCCCATGCCCGGGTAAACTCTTACACAGAGGGAGCCCGCTGTGCAGCTGAGCGCAGCCCCGCGGCTGGACATCCACCTGGCCCTTGTTCCCGGAGTACACCGCCGGAGTTCTTGGCTTGCAGAGTGGGCATTGGTTGGAGGATGTTCATGTGAAACTTGGTTTCTGTAGGCCTTAGATGTGCCAAGGCCGTCATTCAGAAGCTGCCATTGTTCACCATCTGCCCACATCGCATTGGGCCATCACCATGGGAACTGCTCTCCCTAGCCATCCACCACACACAGCCGCTTCCACAGGTCTCTTTACCACAGTACCAGTCTGTGCCCACACTGTAAGCAGCAGGGTGAACGTTTTGATTGTCAGTGCAGCATTTTCCTTCCAATGACTCTTGGCTTTCACACCTTGTGTATTTCCAACGTCAACACAGGCCACCTTGGGGTTGCGGTGGTGATAATATCTCCAATCAACCTTCAGCAGCGATGGCCTCTTCTGGTCTACACAAATTCTCTTAACATCACGACCTGGTTCAGAAACTCCATTGCCCAGGAACGATGAAGACTACAGAGAGTGGTGGGCACTGCCCGGTCCATCACACGTACTGACCTCCCCAACATCGAAGGTCCATCACACGTACTGACCTCCCCATCATCGAAGGTCCATCACACGTACTGACCTCCCCACCATCGAAGATCCATCACACGTACTGACCTCCCCATCATCGAAGGGGTGGTGGGGGTAGGGGGGGGATCGTGGCAGTAGGGTGCAAGATGGTGGGGGTAGGGGAGTTGTGTGTGGGTAGGGGGGAGGGGCGTGTGTGGTAGAGGGGAGTGTGGGGAAGGGGGGTGTAGGAGCGGGAGGGTGTGGGGGATTGTGGGGGTAGGGGAGGGGTGTTAATGTGGGAGGGGTGTGTGGTGGGTGGGTGGTGTGGGGTGGGGGGGGAAGGGTGGTGTGGAGGGGGAGGGGGTGGTGGGTGGGTGGTGTGGGGTGGGGGGGAGGGTGTTGCTTGGGCTCAGTGGATCCCGGCTCTGACCGCATTCACTGGCTCCAGGACGCGGCTGCACACAACGGCTTCCGGCTCGGGGTGGTCCCCGCCCCCGCTCGCAGAACACAGAACACAGCCCCCGCTCGCACTCTGTTCACTCCGCTCTTTCAGCTTTATTCTCGGCGCTGGTAATTGACAGTGGGTGCCGGATGGGGCGTCGACGTCCCGGCGAATAACAGACCAATAACTTTTGTAATATTTCACCGATCGGAACAAAACCTGGTGCGCTTGGAGCAGAGGAGAACGGTCAGTAAGGTGGCGAAAAATCCTAGTGATATAGGGTAGCGTTTTTGTGCATATTTAAAAACAACACAAACCGGAAGAGTTTTAGTAATAGTATAGATAGAAGATAGGTAGAAGATGGGTGTGTTATTGCATTCATGGGCCTGCAGCACATACCAATTTGATTGCTTTGTTGTCAGTAGATATGACAATGAATCATTCAGGTTTACACTCCCCTATCCCACTGATCTTTTCCCTTATGTGGGTAGAGAGTCATTCCTTGTCTCCTTGACCATTATCTGACCAATGTGGCTTTACCTTGTTGTTCACACCACTGATATTGCAGCCCAGTTTTGTCTAGTTTAGAGATACAGCACGGAAACAGGCCCTTCCGCTCACCGATTCCGCATCGAGCAGCCAGCCCCACACACTAACGCCATCCTACACACACTAGGGACAATGTTACATTGATACCAAGCCGATTAACCTACAAACCTGTATGTCTTTGGAGTGTGGGAGGTGATCGAAGCACCCAGAGAAAACCCATGTGGTCACGGGGAGAACGAACAAACTCCGTACAGACAGCACCGTAGTCGGGATTGAACCCGGGTCTCTGGCGCTGTAAGGCACTTGTGAACAAGAGTCTTTGGCCTGATGTGTCAACTCGTTTCTCTTGCCACAGATGCTGCCTGACCTGCTGAGTGTTTCTGCATTTTCTGGATTTCCAGCAGCTGTAAAAATTTGATTTTCAGGAAAGAATATTTGTAGTAATTCATGCATGTCTGCATTCTTTAAATATAGAAACATAGAAAATAGGTGCAGGAGGAGACCATTCGGCCCTTCGAGCCAGCACCGCCATTCATTGTGATCATGGCTGATCGTCCCCTATCAATATCCCTTGACTCTACTAGCCCCTAGAGCTTTAAATACTTTACACTGCCTATGCATTGAGGCTCATTCTGTACAGTTCCCAGTCTGCAGTGGCCAGCTTGCATCTCTGAGCTTCACGTTCACCATGAGAATGCTTCCTTCTTGCTAGTTTGTCTTGACTGTACCACGTGTGAGGAAAGGTTGCACAGTCAGTGGTTCACCCTCTCTTTTATCCACTCCCTCGTTTATCGATGCACCACTGGCCCATTGTAGCCCCTAACTGCAGCGCTGACTGCATTGTTGCACAATGCAGGGCAGTATTGGCATGGTGGTGCTGTCCCCTTCACTAGCTGCCTTGTGCCTCTGTGCTCTGGGAAGTCCTAAGGCAGTGACCCCTGTGGTTTGCATCTGTCCACACTGCCTCAGTGATGTGCTTGCCTTAAACAACGCATCTAGATCAATACTTTTGTGAGCAGCCAATAATTCTGATATATATATACACGTGAATTTTATTTCAGCTTGCTCCAAAACTGACAAATTATGGACTGATCAATACTCTCAATTGCCCAGATCAATACTTTCAATTGAGTGAGTACACAATAATTCCAATGAACATTCACGAGAATGTTGTCCGAGCTGCTTCCTGGGTGATGAATTATGGACTATAGAGTCAGCAGCTTGCAGTTCAAGTTCAACCTGGGAGTTATAACTGGGGCCTGGCCTGGATATAGTGGGTGCGGAGAGGATATTTACACTCGTGGCACAGCTTCAGAATTGAAGGACGTTCCTTTACAAATGAGATGAGGAGGAATTTCTTTAATCAGAGGATGGTGAATCTGCGGAATTCTTTTGGCCAAGTCAGTGGATATTTTTAAAGCAGAGATAAACAGATTGATTAGTACGGGTGTCAGGGGTTATGGGGAGAAGGCAGGAGAATGGGGTTAGGAGGGAGAGATAGATCAGCCATGATTGAATGTTGAATGAGACTCGATGGGCCGAATGGCCTAATTCTGCTCCTATCATTTATGCAGTCACGGTGAACCGTGGCCAAGGGAGATGTCCACACACCACAACTGCTTAGAAATGAGGGGGTACAGCTGCCCCGAGTAAAGGTGTAACAGCAAGACAACAAGTCACACAATGCTGGAGTAACTCAGCGGCTCGGGCAGCATCTCTGGAGAACATGGATAGCTGATGTTTCTGGTCGGGAAAATATGATTTGCTTTTAAATGATTCTACGTTCACACAAAGCAATCTTCATCTGCAAATGTTTGGGTTAGATTTCCTGGGAGGAGCCAGCACCTGGTGATAACTCCATCTTTCTTGTCATTGTAGGAGCTACCAAGGACATGGGGAAGATGTTGGGAGGCGACGAAGAGAAGGACCCTGATGCAGAGAAGAAAGAAGAGGAAAGATTAGAAGCTCTGCGGCAAGAAGAAGAAGAGCGTGCAGGGAAATACGCCAAGATGGAAGCGGAGCGTGAGGTGATGCGGCAAGGAATACGTGACAAGGTACAACACCTACAGCTTACCTCCCGTGTAGCTCAGGCAAAACCCCTTCTCCAAATGTTAAAGTATAGAAGTTGGGAGGTCATGTTGCAGTTGTATAAGACATTGGTGAGACCGCATTTAGAATATTGTGTTCAGTTCCGGGAACCATGTTATAGGAAAGATCTTGTCAAGCTTGAAAGGGTTCAGAGAAGATTTAGAAGGATGTTGCCAGGACTAGAGGGTGTGAGCTATAGGGAGAGGTTGAGTAGGCTGGGACTCTATTCCATGGAGCTCAGGAGGATGAGGAGAGATCTTACAGAGGTGTACAAAATCATGAAAGGAATAGATCGGGTCGATGCACAGTCATTTGCCCTGAGTAGAGTAATCGAGGACCAAAGGACATAGGTTTAAGGTGAGGAGGGAAAGATTTAAGTGGAATCTGAGGGGTAACCTTTTCACACCGAGGGTGGTGTGTGCCTGGAACGAGGTGCCTGGGATGGTGGTGGAGGCAGATAGTCCTGGCAACGTCCTCGTAAATCTTCTCTGCACCCTTAAAAAAGACACAGAGTGCTGGAGTAACTCAGCGGGTCAGCCAGCATCTTTGGAGAACATGGACACATATAAACCATATAACAATTACAGCACGGAAACAGGCCATCTCGACCCCTCTAGTCCGTGCCGAACACATAATCTCCCCTAGTCCCATATACCTGCGCTCAGACCATAACCCTCCATTCCTTTCCCATCCATATAACTATCCAATTTATTTTTAAATGATAAAAACGAACCTGCCTCCACCACCTTCACTGGAAGCTCATTCCACACAGCTACCACTCTCTGAGTAAAGAGGTGGAGTAACTCAGCGGGTCAGGCAGCATCTCTGGAGAACATGGACACAGAGTGCTGGAGTAACTCAGCGGGTCAGGCAGCATCTCTGGAGAACATGGAAAGGTGATATTCAAGCCGTGACCGTTCAACTCAAGAGTTGAAGGGTGTGTGAGGTGTCTGGGGTGTAGGTTGGAAGGGACTGGACGGGGGGATAGGATGGAATCAGGGTATTTCGAGATGAGTTTTGAACAAGGGTACCGACCTGAAACATCACCTATCCACGCTCTCCAGAGATGCTGCCTGACCCGCTGTGTTACTCCAGCACTCTGTGTCCAGTTACTCCAGAATTGCAGTTGCCTGTGTCGAGATTCCCTGCACTCTGCCCAGCTGTCGACCGGGACTGGGCCTGCTTCTGTGCTGGCTGAGTCTGCCCAGCTACTACTCACTTGAATTTAGAAGGATGAGGGGGACCTCATTGAAACATACAGTGAAATGCCTGGATAGAGTGGATGTGGAGAGGATGTTTCCACTCGTGGGAGAGTATAGGACTAGAGCCTCAGAATTAGAGGACATTTCTTTAGTAAGGAGATGAGGCGGAATTTCTTTAGAGGATGGCAAATCTGTGGAATTCTTTGCCACTGAGAGGCTGTGGAGGTCAAGTCAATGGATATATTTAAGGCAGAGATAGATAGATTCTTGATTAGTACAGGTGTCAGCGGTTATGGGGAGAAGGCAGGAGAATGGGGTTAGGAGGGAGAGATATATCAGCCATGATTGATGGCGTAGACTAGATGGGCCGAATGGCCTAATTGTGCTCCTATCATTGATGGGCTTATGAAGTTTGATGGCAGCGTTTCCCGCGATGGTGTGCATGCTGCAGCTGTGTTTCTGTCTGATGCTGAATCTTCCCTCTGTGTCCACAGTATGGAATAAAGAAGAAGGAGGAGAAGGAGGCGGAGGCCATGGCGGCGATGGAGGCACAGGCAGAGGGTAGCTTGACCCGGCCCAAGAAGGCCGTGCCCACGGGCTGTGGGGATGAGGAGGAGGAGGAGGAAAGCATCCTGGACACTGTGCTAAAGTACCTCCCCGCCCCCCTGCAGGACATGTTCAAGAAGTAGAGCCCCCGCCGGCCCAGCGGACGCAGGGACGGTCACTCTGGTCACTTTGTTGCTACGTGTAAGCCATCCTCATTATCTAATGGTCACTTCCACCATTCAAGCTCCATGGCATCTGTGTAGTGGCATGGAAGCGTCATAGCACTGAACACCCACGTCTGTGTAGCACTCAGCACATTAACTAACCTGATAAGCCATGTTTATAGTCAATTCAAATCTAGTAACTAAATAGAGAAATGAAGAAACACATTGTTTTCTCCCTCCTCGCCTGGCCCAACCTCGAGGGCTCTGGGGAGCGGACACTTTCTGTTCATTGTTGTGGAAAACACCCTCAGTTGACAGTCCTGGTCCTTGCCAACATGGCCAGTCAACCCTCCCCTGTGATACAGGCACACCGGTACACACAGACTGACAGTGTAATACAGGCACACCGGTTACACACGGACTGACAGTGTGATACAGGCACACCGGTACACACGGACAGTGTGATACAGGCACACCGGTTACACACGGACTGACAGTGTGATACAGGCACACCGGTACACACAGACAGTGTGATACAGGCACACCGGTACACACGGACTGTGTGATACAGGCACACCGGTACACACGGACAGTGTGATACAGGCACACCGGTACACACAGACAGTGTGATACAGGCACACCGGTACACACGGACTGTGTGATACAGGCACACCGGTACACACAGACTGTGTGATACAGGCACACCGGTACACACGGACAGTGTGATACAGGCACACCGGTACACACGGACAGTGTGATACAGGCACACCGGTACACACAGACAGTGTGATACAGGCACACCGGTACACACAGACAGTGTGATACAGGCACACCGATACACACAGACTGACAGTGTGATACAGGCACACCGATACACACAGACTGTGTGATACAGGCACACCGGTACACACAGACAGTGTGATACAGGCACACCGGTACACACAGACAGTGTGATACAGGCATTGAAATCCTCAGCTCTGCAAGTTTGCAGAATCTGCAGTTTTGGAATCATATTTAAAAGTTATTTCTGTTATGATATTATGTAAATTGAAGACTGTACAGACAGGGACCGGTGCACACACACACAAACAGCTGGTGAATGTGCTGTCAGTGACCCCAGTCAAGTGTGCTCACTATTGTTGGGTCTCTGGTGGGAGACAGCAATGGGGAATGGCTGTCACTGCCCAGGCCTCTGCTCCTTCACAAAGTCAGGGGGCGGGTGAGTGAGAGTGTAATTCACTGTCACAGCCGGAGCAAGGAACACACACAATCAGTGTGACACACGCAGACACACACAGTGTGAGACAGACACACACACGCACACTGTGTGAGACAGACACACACACACGCACACTGTGTGAGACAGAGACACACACAGTGTGCGACAGACACAGTGTGCGACAGACACACACACACTGAGACAGACACACACTGTGTGAGACAGACACACACACACACTGTGTGAGACAGAGACAGACACACACACACAGTATGAGACAGAGACACACACACACTGTGAGACACACACACACTGTGTGAGACAGAGACAGACACACACACACACACACACACAGTATGAGACAGAGACACACACACAGACACACACTGTGTGAGACAGACACAGTCACACACTGCTGGTGAGGGTTGTGTTTTCCGGTCAGTTCTGTGTGCGGTGTTGTTGGTTTTATTTGCCACAGGAGAGGTACCTGGTGTTGCCATAACATGTATTAAAAGTGGTCAGAATTGTAAATAGCGACTATATACAAACGTAAGCCATTTAGAATCGAGATGAAGA
The DNA here is from genome assembly GCF_010909765.2 of Amblyraja radiata. Lineage (NCBI taxonomy): Eukaryota > Metazoa > Chordata > Chondrichthyes > Rajiformes > Rajidae > Amblyraja > Amblyraja radiata. Next base: position 35,662,978 of record NC_045956.1, on the reverse strand, counting down.
GTAGATCATATTGCTGGACATGGGCCTCCCATGCAATCATCACTGTGAACCTGCAGGTAGAGTGGAGACTCAATCCCGGCAATGCAAAGCAGCTTCTCACTCGCCAAAGCCGTCTCCTGGGGGTATCGTGTATCCCCGCTCACAGTCGCGGCTGCAATGTTCCCACCAGCGACACCTAGTCACCCAGCACTGGGTCCATGCCGGCCAGGAGACCCTCGCCAGCACATTGGGACCACCTTCCCCTCCCCCTCCCCCCGTTCACACCATGACCCCCCCAGCGGCATGCGTACCCACCTTTCCCCCCTCCCCACCCTCACCTCCTTCCACCCCCACCCTCTGCACTCTCACTCACCCGCCCCCTGACCTTCCCACCCTTCCCCTCCATCCCACCCTCACCCTCCGATCCCACTGATCCATCCGTGGTGTGGGTCTTCACCCTCTGCCCCTCCCCCTCTCATCCTCTCTCCCCCCTCTCCCTCATCCTCTCTCCCCCCTCTCCCTCCTCCTCTCCACCCCCTCCCCCCTCTCCTCCTCAACTCCCCCCTCCCCAAACCCTTCTCCTCCTCCCCCTCCCCATCTCCTCCCACATTTTATTTTCCTCTCTCTTTTCAATGGAAATGATTCATTGAAATCTAAGAGTTGGATGTGATTCTTGAGGTTGTGACTTATTTGGACTGAAGCAGAGGATGTCCCTGCTGGCTGGTGGTGTTACTAAGCTGATGGTGGTGAGGATGCAGCTTCTCCCAGGGGTTGGTTCAGTCATGGTTCACTGTCTATATGGGGCATGTTCACCATGGCCTTTCCAGAGGGTGGGAGCTACAGCCCATAATGAGCGACATGAGAAGCACCTTTCATCCGACAGTGATTGATAAACTCCACGTTTCAACAGACAAAGCCATAATGTAGGCTTGGCAGTCTGAAATATCTTGTCCAAAAAGACAGAAATGATGCTGTTTCAATAAACAGCGACCATGTTTCCCACAGTCCCAAAGGACAGGCATTTGCTAAGTGAATATTGTGTGACTGAGGCAGAAACGAAAGCAATAATGTTGCAGTGGGCAACAAAATGTCGCACCGGCACGCAGGGGTTACCCACACCCACACACGCACACACCCACACACGCACGCACGCACACACACCCACCTGCACACACGCACACACCTGCACACGCACACACACCCACCTGCACCCACACGCACACACACACACCTGCACCCACACACACCTGCACCCAGACAAACACACACACACACACCTGCACCTACACACACACACCTGCACCCACACACTCCACACCCACCCACCCACACCCAGCAGATACTGGTCCACAGCTCAGCATTAATCTGCAGATCACATCTGGTCCCAGGTGGAATAAATAACTGGATGGATCCAATGACTTTATTGTCTGTAGCCCGGTGATTTACCTCTGCAGTAATTTTCTTCAAACAGGTTATAAGCTAATAGAAAAAGACAATAAACTGCCTGAAGTGTCACAAACATCAAACAGTAAAGAGTTTAAATGCAATTAAAGACTGCCAGGCCTCTCTCTATGAGACTGCAATATATCTATTAACAATATAGCATGTGTCAATTTGTCCAAGTTCTTCTTGTCTGCCAGTGATGTTAAAGTTCCGTGTTGTGGTTTTCATCTTGTCTACACAGAAACATGTAAAATGTACAGTTGAGAGTTCAGGTTATACTCCAGCTCGACCCTTTGGTGTAGCCGGAATTAAAATTCCCGTTCAATTTCCCACTGCTTTACATGCCCTTTGCCATAGAACCTTTGAACCATTTTGTTGGTCCCGTTGTAACGTAGGAAAACCTTCTAGCGTTTCAGAGCTTTTTGTGTGTGTGCGTGTGTGTTTGTAACTTGGTGAGTTTTGTAACGTGAAGGATTCTGTCCTGCTTCACTCTAGGTGCATGTAGACCCTCCACTATCAACAAAGGTGAGACTTGTTACTGGACATTGTGTCCAATTAGCATCTGTGGTGTCACTGCATGCTCTTCCTAAAGACCTTACCAAAATGTTCAGCCACAGTGAAAATAAAATGATTTCATTCACATTTCTCTCGCATCCGCTGTGATTTATTTCTCAAAATGAACTGGAGATTGAAAGGTCCCACTCTCTCCCTATTCCTCAATTCACAGGAAGGAACTGAGAAGAGTACAAGGCCAGGTCAGTTTGTTCTAGAGTGCTGGAATAACTCAGCGGGTCAGGCAGCATCTCTGGAGAACATGGACACAGAGTGCTGGAGTAACTCAGCGGGTCACGCAGCATCTCTGGAGAACATGGATAGGTAACGTTTCCAGTCGGGAATCTTCTTCAGACTCAACATGTTCCATGTTCTCCAGAGAAGCTGAGTTACTCCAGCACTTTGTGTCTCTTTTTGTAAATCAGCATTTGACATGGATAGATAAGTGGTTGGCAGACAGGAAACAAAGATTAGGGATTAACGGGTCCCTTTCAGAATGGCAGGCAGTGACTAGTGGGGTACCGCAAGGCTCGGTGCTAGGGTCGCAGCTATTTACAATATACATCAATGATTTGGATGAAGGGATTCAAAGTAACATTAGCAAATTTGCAGATGACACAAAGCTGGGTGGCAGTGTGAACTGTGAGGAGGATGCTATGAGAATGCAGGGTGACTTGGACAGGTTGGGGGAGTGGGCAGATGCATGGCAGATGAAGTTTAATGTGGATAAATGTGAGGTTATCCACCTTGGTAGCAAAAACAGGAAGGCAGATCACTATCTAAATGGCATCAAGTTGGGAAAAGGGGAAGTACAACGGGATCTGGGGGTCCTTGTACATCAGTCTATGAAAGTAAGCATGCAGGTACAGCAGGCAGTGAAGAAAGCAAATGGCATGTTGGTCTTTATAACAAGAGGAATCGAATATAGGAGCAAAGAGGTAATTCTGCTGTTGTACAGAGCCCTAGTGAGACCACACCTGGAGTATTGTGTGCAGTTTTGGTCCCCTAATTTGAGGAAGGACATTCTTGCTATTGAGGGAGTGTTTATGAAGTTAATTCCCGGGATGGCGGGACTGTCATATGCTGAGAGAATGGAGCAGCTGGGCTTGTACACTCTGGTGTTTAGAAGGATGAGAGGGTTTCTCATTGAAACATATAAGATTGTTAAGGGTTTGGACATGCTAGAGCAGGAAACATGTTCCCGATGTTGGAGGAGTCCAGAACTAGGGGCCACAGTTTAAGAATAAGGGGTAAGCCATTTAGAACGGAGACGAGGAAACACTTTTTCTCACAGTGGTGAGTCTGTGGAATTCTCTGCCTCAGAGGGCGGTGGAGGCAGGTTTTCTGGATGCTTTCAAGAGAGAGCTAGATAGGGCTCTTATCCAGTGGAGTCAGAGGATATGGGGAGAAGGCAGGAACGGGGTACTGATTGGGGATGATCAGCCATGACCACACTGACTCGAAGGGCCGAATGTCCTACTCCTGCACCTATTGTCTATTGAAGTTCCTTGTATCACAGTGGCCAGTAAATTTGCAAATGACACTAAATTAGGTGGTCTCATAGATAGTGAAGGTGTTTACCAAGAATTACAATGGGATCTTGATCAGCTGAAGAAGTGGGCTGAGGTGGGCTGATGTTACAAAATGTTGAGATTTTAAAAAATCAAGTCTGCAATTTATCCCATCAGATAAAGCACAAAAATAAGTTTAATTTGACACCTAATTCACTTTCATATCTTCAGTATTAAAAAAGTTATGGCCATTTTCATACTTGGAAATTAGCATCTTGTTCCCTATTGATTTTCCATTGACTTAACACAAAAGCTGTGATCGAGGACAGTGAAATGGCCATAACTTTCTTAAACATTAAGAGAACTGAAAGAAATTTTCAGTTATTATAGATTGAAGCATTCTGAAACAAATATGAAACAATCTTACTTGGATGACCTGAAATTAAAGCATATAATTAGTTAGTTACCCAATTGTAGCTAATTCCAAACTTCAATTACTAGATCTAAACATCTATCCATTTCTTAAGAAAAGGTTAACATTTTTAAATAGCCTAAGTGTCCAAATAACATTCACACAAGAATTCACAATATAACATGATTTTTAAATCTCATTGTCATGAATTTATAGGCCAATTGGAAGGAATTTAGTGTTTAATTCCCGTAAATTAATGGCCATTTAAATCATCTTGCGAGTGAGATTTTGTGGAACGCGATCGATTGGAACGTTGCGGTTTGTTGTGAATTTAAACCCCATATCGACAGGAAAAACACTGCCGGGTTGTATGGGGCCTTAATCACATTTTCGCCGATAACATTTTGATTAAAGTAATCCTAAGTAGCAAGTTTATATGTAAAATAAACGACTTACCTTATGTTTTGTCCCGTACGTGAGATCCGTCCCGTTGTCGGCGTTAGAAGTAGATTTTCATTTCTTTGTATAAAGTTTTCATAAAACTTTGTATAAAGGGATCTTAAGAAGCCCTTTTTAATGTAAAAATAAACAACCTACCTTCCGTTGTCCCCTGTATGAGATCCGTCCCGTTGTCGGCAGTCGCGGGTTTAGAGGATAATTTTTAACCTACAATTAAATTAACCATTTAAATTTAAAAATAGCTCCAGCGAAAGAATCTCCCAGCGATTTTTCGTCAGCAACTAAGTAGGCTGAACAAGCTCGATTTGAATAGCCTAGGGAAAATCGCGTTTTAAACCCGCCCCCCTCTCAACGGCGCCAAAATCACGCACAAGGGCTTGGACAGATCTGCAGCGACGCTTAAGGTAGGTTTTGCAACATACCTATGAGGTATGGTGAGAGAACGCATTATTTGATAAGGCACAGAGTCCCCTGATAGGTTTCAAGGCTTCCTTATTTATTCACATTTTGATTTTGTTCGCAGTTACATGAGTAGTGGCCATTTGGCCTGTTTTGCATGTCATTGATGATGGCATGTGCCTTTAAATTTTAGACTGCCCGTTATATTATGGGTGGGATTTATGACGTGTTTTTGGGCGTGTTTGGAGCTTAGATGCTTGCGCAGACGTTTTTTAGATTAGTTTGGAGAGACGATGGGGAAGATTAACCCTTCGACCATGCGGGGTTCATGTGAGATCTAAAGGAGATCATGCCAGCGTTACGGAGACACGAGGAGTTTTCTAATGTTTAAAGTAATAAGCTGGAGTTCGATGAAGATCGCAGCAACGAGTCGGAAGAAATTTGGATGTATCTTACTGTTTTCTATCAACAATAAAGCATTTGTTCACCTAAAGTCTGTGTTTTTAAGCCATATCTGTGAAGAAGCTCTGAAGGTCTCGGTGAGTGAGCTCGCATGCGTTTCGAAGACACCCCCTTCAACCATTCTCATCCATTTAGTGGCTAGGGTGCTAATTACCTGAAAGATATGAAAATCTGCCGCTACAACATGTTCAGAAAAGCGGAGCTGAGTCGTACATGACACCACTGAACAAGGTCATTTTAACCACACACTTTTTACCATCTTCTCTGACTCTCTTTCTCAATGACTTGAAACTCATCACCGAATGAGTTTATTTTTGGTCTTGGTCAGGAGGGGGTCGATGAGCACTGCCCCCTTACCTTGGTCCATATAAGGGGTTGTTGTCCACAGATGTGACTGAGTTTTAATCTGTGAACCTTGAGTTCACAAGCTGGTCTTTTCAAGGATTCGGTTCAGAAACTCTGCAACCTCTGATGGAGTTTAATTAAAGTACGCGTGAGGTGATGCATTCTTGTAAGTCAAACCAGGCCAGGACCTTCAGTGAATGGCAGGCCCCTAGGGAGTGTTGCAGAGCAGAGGGATCTAGGGGTGGAGGTACAGTACAGTACACTGTTCCATGAAAGTGGCATCGCAGGTAGTGTAGTGGTCAAGAAGGCTTTCAGTACACTGGCCTTTATCAGTCAGGGTATTGAGTATAGAAGTTGGGGTGTTATGCTACGAAACGTTAGTAAGGCTGCACTTGGAGTATTGTGTCCAGTTTGCTCACAGAGACACAGAGTAAAGAGGCACAGAGACACAGGGTTACAGAGACACAGAGACACAGAGTCACAGAGACACAGAGTCACAGAGACAGAGACACAGACACAGAGACACAGACACAGAGACAGTCACAGTCACAGAGGCACAGTTACAAAGACACAGACACAGTCACAGAGACACAGTCACAGACACAGAGTCACAGAGTTACAGGGACACAGAGACAGTCACAGACACAGAGTCACAGAGACACAGAGTCACAGAGACACAGTCACAAAGTCAAATATTGGGTAGGCTAATGGGACTGAAGGATGATAAATCTCCTGGGCCTGATGGTCTGCATCCCAGGGTCCTCAGGGAGGTGGCTCTAGAAATAGTCGACGCATTGGTGATCATTTTCCAATGTTCAATAGATTCAGGATCAGTTCCTGTGGATTGGAGGATAGCTAATGTTATCCCACTTTTCAAGAAAGAAGCAAGAGAGAAAATGTGGAATTACAGACCAGTTAGCCTGACTTCAGTGGTGGGAAAGATGCTGGAGTCAAATATGAAAGAGGTAATAATGGGGCATTTGGATAGCAGTAAAATAATTAGTCCAAGTCAACATGGATTTATGAAAGGAAAATCATGCTTGACTAATCTTCTGGAATTTTTTGAGGATGTGACAAGTAAAATGGATGAAGGGGAGCCTTACAATACAATACAATACAATACAATTCAATTTATTGTCATTTGGACCCCTTGAGGTCCAAACGAAATGCCGTTTCTGCAGCCATACATTACAAACAAATAGACCCAAGACACAACATATTTTACATAAACATCCATCACATTGCTGTGATGGAAGGCCAAAAAAACTTTTCTCTCCACTGCACTCTCCCGCCCGATGTCAGAGTCAAAGTCAAAGCCCCCGGCGGGCGATGGCGAATTGTCCCGTGGCCATTAAAGCCACGCCGGGTGATGCAAGGTCGCACACCGGGTCTTGGTGTTAGAGCCCCCGGCGTGCGCTCGCAAACTCCCGCGGCCATTCCAAGCCGCGCGGGGCGGTGCTGTAAGGCCCCGCTCCAGGAGCTCTTCAACCCCGCAACTCGGGCGGGAGAAGTCGCCGCTGCGGAAGCCCCGAAAAGCGGTCTCCCTCCAGGGACCCGCGGGCTCCCGGTGTTACCGTCCGCCAAACCCGCAGTTGCAGCCACCGAATCTCCGGGGGTCGGGTCGCAGCAGCGTCCACCACAGCTCCACCCGCTCTGGACTCGGCCAGCTCCGCGACGGTGAGTAGTCGGCACCACAGCCCCCGGTCTTCCTGTTGGAGGCCGCTCCTCGTTGCAGCCCCAACGACAACGGAGACCCGACAAAGAAAAGGTCGGGTCTCCCGTGCAGGGAGAGATTTAAAAGTTACCCCCAACCCCCCCCACCCCCCCACACACATACCCCAACAAAAATAACAAAAACTACATTAAAACATAGACATAAAATAATAAAAACGCAGACGGACTGCAGAGGCCGCTGCAGACGAGAGTCGCGTCGCCTACCGAATAAGGGGGCAGATTATCTAGACTTTCAGAAAGCCTTTGATAAGCCTTTGACACATGGGAGACTGGTGACTAAAATTAGAGCACATGGTATTTGGGGTAGGGTGTTGACATGGATAGAAAATTGGTTGGCAGACAGGAAGCAAAGAGTAGGAGTGAACGGGTCCTTTTCAGAATGGCAGGCAGTGGCGAGTGGAGTCCCGCAAGGCTCGGTGTTGGGGCTGCAACTGTTTACCATATATATTATTGATTTGGAAGAGGGAATTAGGAGCAACACTAGCAAGTTTGCGGATGACACAAAGCTGGGTGGCAGTGTGAACTGTGAAGAGGATGTTAGGAGGTTGCAGGGTGACCTGGACAGGTTGAGTGAGTGGGCAGAACGTGGCAGTATAATATAGATAAATGTGAGGTTATCCACTTTGGCGGCAAAAACAAGGGGGCAGATTATTATCTCAATGGGTTAGGGGGAGGTGCAGCGAGACTTGGGCGTCCTTGTACACCAGTCACTGAAAGTTGGCTTACAGGTGGAATCAAGGGATATGGGGAGAAGGCAGGCACGGATTATTGATTGGGGTCTGCACCTATTTTCTATGTTTCTATGAGACCCAGTCACAGAGACACAGAGTCACAGTCACAGAGACACAGTCAGAGACACAGAGTTACAGAGACACAGAGTCACAGAGACACAGAGTCACAGAGACACAGAGTTACAGAGACACAGAGTCACAGAGACACAGTCACAGTGACACAGTCACAGAGACACAGTCACAGAGACACAGAGTCACAGAGACACAGTCACAGAGACACAGTCACAGAGACACAGAGTTACAGACACAGTCACAGAGACACAGTCACAGGGACACAGAGTCAGAGTCACAGCGACACAGAGACACAGTCACAGAGACACAGTCACAGAGACACAAAGTCAGAGTCACAGCGACAGAGACACAGTCACAGAGACGCAGAGACAGAGTCACAGAGACACACAATCACAGAGACACAGAGACAAAGTCACAGACACACAGAGACACAGTCACAGAGACGCAGAGACAGAGTCACAGAGACACACAATCACAGAGACACAGAGACAGTCACAGACACAGAGACACAGTCACAGACACAGTCACAGTCACAGACAGAGTCACAGAGACACACAATCACAGAGACACAGAGACAAAGTCACAGAGACACAGTCACAGACACAGAGACACAGTCACAGAGATACAGTCACAGACAGTCAGAGACAGAGACACAGTCACAGACAGAGTCACAGAGACACATTCACAGAGACACAGAGTAAAGAGGCATAGTCACAGAGACACAGAGACGCAGATACAGAGACAGTCACAGACACAGAGTCACAGAAACATAGTCACAGAGACACAGTCACAGAGACATAGACACACATTCACAGTCACAGACACAGAGTCACAGAGACAGTCAGAGACAGAGACACAGAGTCACAGTCACAGAGACACAGTCACAAAGACACAGAGACACAGCGACAGTCACAGAGACACAGAATCACAGTCACAGAGACACAGAGTCACAGTCACAGAGACACAGAGTCACAGAGACACAGAGTTACAGAGACACAGAGATACGGAGTCACAGAGACAGTCACTGACACAGCGACACAGTCACAGAGACACAGTTATAGTCACAGAGACAGTCAGAGCGACACAGAGACACAGTCACAGAGACAGAGTCACAGAGACACAGAGACACAGTTATAGTCACAGAGACACAGAGTCACAGCGACACAGAGACAGTCACAGAGACAGAGTCACAGAGACACAGTCACAGAGACAAAGTCACAGACAGTCACAGAGACACACAATCACAGACACAGAGACAAATTCACAGACACAGAGACACAGTCACATACACAGACACAGACACAAGTAAAGAGGCATAGTCACAGAGACACAGACGCAGACACAGAGTCACAGACGCAAAGACACAGTCACAGAGACACCGAGACAGAGACACAGACACAGACACAGTCACAGACACACAGTCACAGAGACAGAGTAAAGAGGCATAGTCACAGACACAGTCACAGAGACACCGAGACAGAGACACAGTCACAGACACAGAGACACAGTCACAGAGACACAGACGCAGACACAGTCACAGACACAGAGACAGTCACAGAGAGACAGAGACAGAGTCACAGAGACACAGAGTCACAGACACAGAGACACAGAGTCACAGCACAGACACAGTCACAGACAGAGTCACAGAGACACACAATCACAGAGACACAGAGACAAAGTCACAGACATAGAGACACAGTCACAGACACAGAGACACAGTCACAGAGATACAGTCACAGACAGTCACAGAGACACCGAGACACAGTCACAGAGACACCGAGACACAGACACAGAGACACAGTCACAGACACAGAGACACAGTCACAGACACAGAGACACAGTCACAGAGACACAGACACAGTCACAGACACAGTCACAGAGACACCGAGACAGAGACAGAGTCACAGACACAGAGACACAGAGTCACAGACACAGAGACACAGAGACACAGTCTCAGACAGACAGAGTCACAGAGACACACAATCACAGACACAGAGACACAGTCACAGAGATAGTCACAGAGACAGAGACACAGTCACAGACAGAGTCACAGAGACACAGTCACAGAGACACCAAGACAGAGACAGTCACAGTCACAGAGACACAGAGACAAAGTCACAGAGACACAGTCACAGATACAGAGTCACAGAGTAAAGAGGCATAGTCACAGATACACAGAGACGCAGACACAGAGTCACAGACATAGTCACAGAAACATAGTCACAGACACAGTCACAGAAACACAGTCACAGAGACACAGTCACAGAGACATAGACACACATTCACAGAGTCACAGAGACACAGAGTAAAGAGGCATAGTCACAGAGGCACAGACACGCAGACACAGTCACAGACACAGTCACAGAGACAGTCACAGAGACAGAGACACAGTCACAGAGACACAGCCACAGAGACACAGAGTTACAGAGTCACAGAGACACAGAGTCACAGAGACACAGCGACAGTCACAGAGACTGTCAGACAGCCACAGAGACACAGTTACAGAGACACAGCGACACAGAGACACAGAGTTACAGAGACACAGAGTCACAGAGACAGTCAGAGACAGTCAGAGACACAGAGACAGAGACACAGAGTCACAGTCACAGAGACACAGAGTTACAGAGACACAGATTCACAGAGACAGTCAGAGACAGTCAGAGACACAGAGACAGACACAGAGTCACAGTTACAGAGACACAGCGACAGAGACAATCAGAGACAGTCACAGAGACACAGAGACACAGCAACACAGTCACAGTCACAGAGACACAGAGTCACAGAGACACAGTTACAGAGACACAGTCACAGAGACACAGTTATAGTCACAGAGACACAGTTACAGAGACACAGTCACAGAGACAGTCACAGAGATACGGAGTCACAGAGACAGTCACAGACACAGAGACACAGTCACAGAGACACAGACACAGAGACACAGTTATAGTCACAGAGACACAGTCACAGAGACACAGTCACAGAGACACAGTTATAGTCACAGAGACACAGAGTCACAGTGACACAGACACAGAGACAAAGTCACAGAGACAGTCACAGAAACAAAGTCACAGAGACACACAATCACAGAGACACAGAGACAAAGTCACAGACACAGTGACACAGTCACAGACGCACAGTCACAGAGACACAGACACAAGTAGATTAGATTAAACTTTATTAATCCCCTTATTCAGGGGAAATTCAGATGTCCTTGCAGCGCACTAATAAAAATACAACATAGTATTCAAAAAGAAGTTCAACACAAAGTCCAGTCCCCATCCTCTTGTCCACCCAAAGTCGGGCCTATTGAGGCCTCCACAGTCGCCGCCACGGCGCCCGATGTTCTCGCCGGGTGATGGTACTCTAAGTAAAGAGGCAAAGTCAGAGACACAGACGCAGACACAGAGTTACAGACGCAGACACAGAGTCACAGAGACACAGACGCAGACACAGTCACAGACACACAGTCACAGAGACAGAGTAAAGAGGCATAGTCACAGACACCGAGACACAGTCACAGAGACACCGAGACACAGACAGAGTCACACAGAGACGCAGTCACAGACACAGAGACACAGTCACAGAGACACAGACGCAGACACAGAGTCGCAGACACAGAGTCACAGACACAGTCACAGAGACACCGAGACAGAGAGAGACACAGAGTCACAGACACGCAGAGTCACAGAGACACACAATCACAGAGACACAGTCACAGACACAGAGACACAGTCACAGAGATAGTCACAGACATAGTCACAGAGACACCGAGACACAGTCACAGAGACACCGAGACAGAGACACAGACACACAGTCAGACACAGAGACACAGTCAGAGACACAGACGCAGACACAGTCACAGAGACTCCGAGACAGAGTCACAGACACAGTCACAGACAGACAGTCACAGAGACACACAATCACAGAGACACAGAGACAAAGTCACAGAGACAGTCACAGACACAGTCACAGAGATAGTCACAGACAGAGTCACAGAGACAGAGACACAGTCACAGACAGTCACAGAGACAAAGTCACAGAGACAGTCACAGACACAGAGTCACAGAGTAAAGAGGTATAGTCACAGAGACGCAGACACAGAGACAGAGTCACAGACACAGTCACAGAAACACAGAGACACAGTCACAGAGACATAAACACACATTCACAGAGTCACAGACACAGAGACACAGTCACAGAGAGGTAATCGGGTCAAAGGTCTTGATGCACGGAGCAGCTCAATCCTCCTGGAGGACATGGCAGCCTCCAGCATACACTGTTAACACACGAAGCGTACTTTCTTACCTGTTAAAAACAGCCGAAATTGTCATTTTTTGGGCTGTAAACAATTGTGGAGGGTGACTGAGCGCTCTGAACCAAATGCTCTAGTATCTTTTCTCTGAACCCGAGCACTAATGTGTAAGCGGCCGAAGGAGCGCATCCCTCCGGGCAGCCCCCACTCTCCCCCCCCCCGGCTGTCTGGTCACGGCCGCCCTCCGCCCCATCTCCCCCGTGCGGCCGTACTGTGATGGGCTGTGTGTCGGCAGCGCCCACACACGGGCCGGGTGGAGCGGGGTCGTGGCTCCGGGCAGCGGACACACGGGGACGAAAATTCAGCAACATCCCTGTCAGCTGCAGCAGTTGCGGACAGTCCAGTCCTTTCACCCACCCAGTCACTGACTGCGCTGCACCGGCACCCCAATCCCCCCCCCCCCCCCCCCCGGCTGCGGTGAGAAGACTGTATTGGGAGCCGCAGTAAGTGCTTACCTGACGCTCACCGCTTGTACTCCAGATGGCGTTGCGTGGCAGCAGTACGGATCACGGGTCGTGACTTCGACTGCCGTGCAACCTCCCTGTTAGTGGGTGAGACCGGTAGAAATATCCTGTCCCAGACTGCACAATAACAACAAACCAGACGGAATGCACTCAAATGATCAGGTTGTGATTCGCCCAGAGAGAAAATAAAATCACTTCAATATTAATAAGTGTGCAACTTTTGGCACTGACGAGTTACGAATTCCTTCTTAATGATATTTTATCTAAATCTGTGCCAAATTTCAGGTAGATACCAGACATGGGTCACGAAAGTTAAATTCTAGATGCATTTTCGATGCTTAGCCCACGGCCTAAATGTTCCTGTTACTTTGTCCTTCTGTGTTTGTACTTGTCACTTCATGGATGATAACCTGGAGCACCGATATTGGTTGCACGTTACTGAGCAGAGGGCTGGGTGATCAGCAGTGATGAGCAACATGTATACAGAGGTCATGGCCAGACGGACAGTGCAGGCAGGCGGGGCCACAGTGGTGAAATCTCCACACACACCTGGGGCACACATTCACAGCCCACTTCATTTCATTAAACTGCTTGCAGATTGGAATTCATTCAGTTGAGCTGTTGTGAAAATCGAACTGTAGATGTTGGAAACTTGTTGGAAAAATGTTAGAAACACTCAGCAAACGAGGGGGAAGGTGATTAACTTTAGAGATTGAACGTGCAGATTTAGATAGTGCTAGCCCACTGCACTGACCAGCGATCACCACATGTACTAGCTCTATCTTACTCACAAGGGACAATTTTACACGGCAATTAACCTACAAACCTGTACGTCTTTGCAGCTTGGGAGAAAACTCACGCGCTCACAGGGAGAACGTACAAACTCCACACAGACAGCACCCGTAGTCAGGATGGAACACAGGTCGCTGGTGCTGTGAGGCAGCAACTCTCCGGCTGGGCCACCATGCCGCCCCAACCTTTTAGATTAAACTCTGTGCATCAGCAGAATGAGAGAACAGACCTCAACCTGAGATGTGAACTCTGCTTCTTGTTCTACAGGTGCTGCCTGACCTGCTGTATCCAGCATCTGGTTTATTTGGGTAAAGCTGAAGCAATGTGTCTACAGAGGTCAGAGCCACAGGGACACAGCTCATAATGCCCGTCAAAGGCAACACAGGGCATTTTGACCGGCACTCTGGGCCAGTGCTCTATCAGGATGTTCTATATTAGTCCTGGGAAATCATTCCAGTGAAGTTAGTGAAGGGAGGGGTTACTGACAGGGTGAGCTGTGAATCAGGGAAGTCCCACAACAGGACGTTGGGAACCGAGGGCCAGGTTGAACAAACACTGCACAAACACTAACCTCAGCAACTGTGATCTCCCTTGGACCATGTCTTTGCTTGCGTCTATGGCGGAGCGGTGGAGTTGTTCATTTACAGCGCTTGCAGCACCAGAGGCCCGGCTTCCACCCCGACTACATCCTGTCTGTACGGAGTTTGTACGTTCTCCCCGTGACCGCGTGGGTTTTCTCTGAGATCTTCTGTTTCCTCCCACACTCCAAAGACGTGTAAATTGTCCCTAATGTGTGTAGTGTTGGGTTAGTTAGGCCAGCAGGGACCCGGTGGGCCAACGAGCCTGTTTCCGCTCTGTATCTGTAAACTAAAAATAAAATAAACTACGGACTTTGGGTTTACACTATTCTCAGAGTCATCGAGTGATATAGTGTGGAAACAGCCCTCTGGCCCAACTCGCCCTCACAATATCCCAGCTACACGTTTGGTTCATATCCCTCCAAACCTGTCCTATCCATGTACCTGTCAAACAGTTTCTTAAACGGCGGGATAGTCCCAGCCTCAACTACCTCCTCTGGCAGCTTATTCCATACACCCACCACCCTCTGTGTAAAAAAGTTACCCTTCAGATTCCTATTAAATCTTTGTGCACCTCTATAAGAACACCCCTGCGCTCCAAGGAAGAAACATAGAAACATAGAAATTAGGTGCAGGAGTAGGCCATTCGGCCCTTCGAGCCTGCACCGCCATTCAATATGATCATGGCTGATCATCCAACTCAGTATCCCATACCTGCCTTCTCTCCATACCCTCTGATCCCCTTAGCCACATCTAACTCCCTCTTAAATATAGCCAATGAACTGGCCTCGACTACCCTCTGTGGCAGGGAGTTCCAGAGATTCACCACTCTCTGTGTGAAAAAAGTTATTCTCATCTCGGTTTTAAAAGATTTCCCCCTTATCCTTAAGCTGTGACCCCTTGTCCTGGACTTCCCCAACATCGGGAGCAATCTTCCTGCATCTAGCCTGTCCAACCCCTTAAGAATTTTGTAAGTTTCTATAAGATCCCCTCTCAATCTCCTAAATTCTAGAGAGTATAAACCAAGTCTATCCAGTCTTTCTTCATAAGACAGTCCTGACATCCCAGGAATCAGTCTGGTGAACCTTCTCTGCACTCCCTCTATGGCAATAATGTCCTTCCTCAGATTTGGAGACCAAAACTGTACGCAATACTCCAGGTGTGGTCTCACCAAGACCCTGTACAACTGCAGTAGAACCTCCCTGCTCCTATACTCAAATCCTTTTGCTATGAAAGCTAACATACCATTCGCTTTCTTCACTGCCTGCTGCACCTGCATGCCCACTTTCAATGACTGGTGTACCATGACACCCAGGTCTCGCTGCATCTCCCCTTTTCCTAGTCGGCCACCATTTAGATAATAGTCTGCTTTCCTGTTTTTGCCACCAAAATGGATAACCTCACATTTATCCACATTATACTGCATCTGCCAAACATTTGCCCACTCACCCAGCCTATCCAAGTCACCTTGCAGTCTCCTAGCATCCTCCTCACAGCTAACACTGCCCCCCAGCTTAGTGTCATCCGCAAACCTGGAGATATTGCCTTCAATTCCCTCATCCAGATCATTAATATATATTGTAAATAGCTGGGGTCCCAGCACTGAGCCTTGCGGTACCCCACTAGTCACTGCCTGCCATTGTGAAAAGGACCCGTTTACTCCTACTCTTTGCTTCCTGTTTGCCAGCCAGTTCTCTATCCACATCAATACTGAACCCCCAATGCCGTGTGCTTTAAGTTTGTAAACTAATCTCTTATGTGGGACCTTGTCGAAAGCCTTCTGGAAGTCCAGATACACCACATCCACTGGTTCTCCCCTATCCACGCTACTAGTTACATCCTCGAAAAATTCTATAAGATTCGTCAGACATGATTTACCTTTTGTAAATCCATGCTGACTTTGTCCAATGATTTCACCACTTTCCAAATGTGCTGCTATCCCATCTTTAATAACTGACTCTAGCAGTTTCCCCACTACCGATGTTAGACTAACTGGTCTGTAATTCCCCGTTTTCTCTCTCCCTCCCTTCTTAAAAAGAGGGGTTACGTTTGCTACCCGCCAATCCTCAGGAACTACTCCAGAATCTAAAGAGTTTTGAAAAATTATTACTAATGCATCCACTATTTCTGGAGCTACTTCCTTAAGTACTCTGGGATGCAGCCTATCTGGCCCTGGGGATTTATCGGCCTTTAATCCATTTAATTTACCCAACACCACTTCCCGGCTAAGAACACCCAGCCTACTCAACCTCTCCCTATAGCTCACTCTCTCTAGTCCTGGCAACATCCTTGTAATAATAATAATAATGGATGGGATTTATATAGCGCCTTTCTAATACTCAAGGCGCTTGTAGATCTTCCCTGTACCCTTTCCAGCTTGACATCTTTCCTATAACACGGTGCCCAGAACTGAACACAATATTCTAAATGGGACCTCACCAACATCTTATATAACTGCAACTTGGCCTCCAACTTTTATACTCAATACTCTGGCTGATGAAGGTCAATGTGCCAAAAGCTTTTTTGACCACCTCACCTGCGATCCCACCTATGTTCCTGTGCTCCTAGATCCCTCTGCTCTACAACACTCCCCAGAGGCCTAGCATTCATTGTGTAGGTCCTGCCCATGTTAGACTTCCCAAAATGCAACACCTCACATTTCTCTGTATTAAATTCCATCAACCATTCCTCAGCCTACCTGGCCAATTGATCAAGATCCTTTTGCAAATGTTCACAACCATCTTCACTATCTGTAAAACCGCCCACTTTTGTATCATTAGCAAACTTGCTAATCTTGCCCTGTATGTTCTCATCCAAATCATTGATATAGGTGATTTAGTATTACAGCACAGAAACAGCCCACAATGTGTTGATTACGTTTATCCATTTATTGTATTACTGATTATTATATATTTATCTGTGTGTTATTGTTTTTATGTGCCCGTTAAAATGCTGCAGGTATGAATCTCTAAACAAAACTAAACTTCCCTTGTTAATGAAAGTCCGCTATGGGCCGCTCTGTAAATATACTCAGCAGTTGAATGTCCATAACCCTCGGCTGGAGAATGCAAAGGTTAAGCAGAGAGTGAGTGAAGACATCCCCATCTGTGTCTGACTGGCTGGTAGTGTCCCTGCTACAGACACCCTTGCTGGGGGAAACACACTCCATAAATACTTCACCAGGCCTCCTGAGGTACCATGAGATCACCTCTCGTCCTTCCAAACATAAAGAGCGTACGATTGATTTAATAATATACTGCTTTTACCAAAATCAAAACATTAGGAGCCTTGCACAGGGGGCTGAAGTGGGACTGGAAGATAAAAACTGTTGACTGCTGGAGTGTAGTCTTGGTTTTTGGTAAAGTAAGGAAAGGGATTTAGTTAAAAAGGATCCCTACATGCTGAAGTTGTTTTTTTACCTTTTTTTCCGAACAGTGAGAATAGTTCCATTGTAGCACAAATACAATCACTGACCACAATAAAGACGTTAACAAGTGAAACACGCTCACAAATATAATAATTTATTTAATTGACAGAACAAAAGAATTCTGCACATTATAGGGCTAAAAAGTGGTTTAATTTACACGAAGCGATACAAAACATTCTCGTTACAGAAGACAGTTTAAGTAGCGGAATAGTAGAAAGTTGAAGCTCATCACAACAGTTTATTATAAACCGCATGGTGCTGTTTGTGGGAATGAAGCGAGCAGTTTGTCCACAAGTTGTGGTGGAAACCTGAGTGGTTGTCTTTACCTTTGACCAGAGTTCAGTCCAGGTGACCTTCCCCATTTACAGTAGGTCACAAACCTAGAGCATGGAAGCTATGTTAATGCACCCCTGCATGTTAGCTATTTATTAATTGGAATAACAACAGAAAATGGTGAGGAACCAGGCCATCTAGTCTCACCTTGTGTGTTGAGTAGTGAGCCCTGTTATCCTCCGAGCAGCAGCTCAAGCACAGTGCTGTCTGCGGCTGCTCCTTCCTCATGCACAAGCTGCATCACATTTAAGGAGGTATTTAAGGGACACAGGAGGACCCACGCAGCACTATCACTGCATGAGCAACTCACCACCTGTGTCATATTAGACACACACACATTCTAACCCCGCACTAACCCAGCTGCTGGCTGTGTCGTCAGACTGCTGTTCTCCCTCCCTCCCTCTCTCTCTGCACAGTCTACCCATCATTGGTCTGTGCAGATCACTCTCTCGATCAGCAGTCTGCATATTGTCCCATCTATGTAACATCCAAGATGCGAGATTGTGGGGATCTAAACTGCCTTTGAATACTGGGACTTTTCAATTCAGTCCTCAACAAACTATAATTTGTTTCCTCCTGCACAAGTAAACAAACTTTATGAATTAAATACTCCTTAAATATGACTGTTTTGGTGTTAGTTGAGGTTTTTGTAATAGATGCAGACCAAGGCAGCAGAGCCAGAGTTCAGAGGCAGGTTGATGGGAAGTTGAGCAGACTGAAGATAAGGTAATGAGAGGGAACCTCTCACAGCCGGGATCTCTACACTATGCTGCTCCAATACTGAGGCATGGTCCTCACATCTTCCACGGTGCCATCTGCCCACTGACATAAAGACCCTACAAGTCATACCTGTTCTTTAACTGAAATAACTCCCCAGCAAGGCTGGGTGAATATGCGAGGGAGACATGGTTCTGAGAGGCACAGTGTGTGCATGGCACCTGTATAGCATCTCCACGTGGACCCTGGAGCTCTGCCATTAGAGAGGTCTGTGGCCAGAGGAACGTTGCCAGTGCTGGTTACAGGTGTGGTTGGGACTGACGGGGAACATGAGCTCTCCTGTGTTCTGTCCAAGTGTGGTCGGCTAATTTGGTTCCCAATTTCATCAGGAAAATAGAATACTTGTGGCATTACAACACAACACTAAAATACAAATAAATAAAACACACAAAGCCACAGTTAGTTAGCACCAAACACCCTGCGGTGAACGACAAGGTTTTAAGCAAAGCTGTTGTCAAACCGACTTATCTTGGCACATGTGAATGAAAGGCTGTGGAGCAAACAGCTGAGGGTCAGTCAGAGCCGTGGGTTAACATGAAGCAGGTAGTGATGAGAGTAATGTGCAGGGTGAGACTGTCCCCTAACCACAGCAGTGCTGTCAACAATTTCCTCACCCTACGCTGGTCTTTGCCTCAAGGGGCTTGCTGTGACCCACACACCAGCCGCTGCACAGACCAAAGCATGAGAATGCCTGCCTCTATCACCACCTGGTCAATGGAAAATATTTGCAGTTCTCACAATAAAGCCGCAGCTGGTTGAAATCCACATTAACCCAGCTCGCTGGAAAATCTCAGCTGTTCAAGCAGCGTCCGTAGGGGTGGGAGAGAGACGGAGCAACTTCTCATGTCAACAATCAGTGGTGGAAATGTGAGGAGACAAATGAAACTTGCCCACCCCTCCATTCCCCACTGTCTTGCCCCTGATGAAACTTATTTCCTCTCCATGGACGCTGCCCAACCTGCTGAGTGTTTCCAGCACTTTCTGCTTTTATTGTAAACAGGAGAAAATACGTTCACTGTCTCTGTCTTCCCAGATGCTGCCTCATCTACGATATTTGCCACAGGTTTTGTGTACTCTTTCTGGTTGGCCTGGGAGTGGGTAACGAGTGTGGAAGGCGGCTGTTTTGGGGTTTGTGTAATCATTTTGATTAAAGCTGACTTGAAGGCAGTAAAGCCCTTGTTGAACTTCACATTAACGCTCCACACACACAATCAGACACAAGAGGTGAGCTCAGAAACATCAACGTTGACTTTTACCCAGAGTAGGGGAAAAAGAACCAGAGGGCATAGGTTTAAGGTGAGAGGGGAAAGATTTAATAGGAACCTGAGGAGCAACTTTTTCACACAGAGGCTGAATGGAACGAGCTGCCCGAGGAGGTAGTTGAGACAGGTACGATAACAACATTTAAAATACATTTAGACAGGTACATGGTTAGGATAGGTTTAGAGGGATATGGGGTAAACGTGGGCAGGTGGGACAAGTGTAGATTGGACATGTTGGTTAGCATGGGTGAGTTGGGCCGAACGGCCTGTTTCTATGCGGTATTGCTCTATAATGCCAGATACCTGAAATGTTCCATTTTATAAACTATACATTTTAACAAATCAGATCCATGTATTTTCCAACTTTTGCCACGATCAACAGTTGCAAACGGTAGATAAACTGAAGTAAACATATTAATTCCCAGCCACTGCTGCAATGTGCCACAGGATAGTGTACTATGTTCACTTCTGAAGCGTGGCCTTTAATTACTGTAAACTCTATACTCGTATGTACTTCTGGGGTTTCCCCAGCAATGTTCAGCACCTGGTGAATCTGTTCCCTGAATTACTTACAAGGGAGGGGTTGGAACAATTAAAGGTAAAGGGTGAGCTTGGCAAAACTACGCAGCAAGCAAGTCGTTTAGATTCAAAGGAGGTGCCTGCCAGTGGGGTGTGACATGTGGGAGTTACTCAACGGTCAAGGGGGATCCTGGGCAGCCTGGTGGGCTGTTACTTCAACTCTGGGAGTGCAGAATGTTTCAAGGATTTAAAAAAAAATTGATGGACACAAGGAACTGCAGATGCTGGTTTACAAAAAAAACAAAGTGCTGGAGTAACTCAAGAGCGGTTTGACAGGCAAATGGTTGGACAAAGGCCAGAGTTGAAAAGACGAAAAGTGTGAGATAAGAAAGAGGATAAGAAGAGGTCAGAGGAGGGAGTTCAGATGGGAGGGGGGTGGGAGGTGGGGGAGGAAAGGGGGAGATAGAGAATTTAAAACCAATGGGTATTTGGAGAACTGTGTGTCACAGAGTCGTATAGCACAGAAACTGGACATTCGGCCCACCATGTTCATCGTGGGCACCCATGCATATTAAATCCCATAGAAATGATAAAGGTCAGACAGCAGAGATTTGTTAAAGAAGACAAATTGTTCTTAACTGACAGAATTGTTGATGAATTAATAGAGAAGGATAATCAGAGGAATGTAGTAAATGTCAGCTGCAGGGATTTTCTGACAGATACAAAATACCAGTCTTTTTAAAAAGTTTTTAGAGATACAGCGTGGAAACAGACCCATCAGCCCACCGAGTCCGCGATGACCAGCGATCACCCCGTACACTTGTTCAATGTTATCCCAATTTTGCATCCGATACATTAAGGGCAATTTACAGAAGCCAATTAAACTACAAACCTGCACGTCTTTGGGATGTGAGAAGAAATTGGAGGACCCGAAGAAAACCCACGTGGTCACGTGGAGAACGTGCAAACCCCACACAGACGGCACCCGTAGTCAGGATTGAACCTGGGTTTCTGGCGCTGAAAGGCAGCAGCTCTACCGCTGCACCACTGTGGCGTCTGGATAGGCTGTCACTGGTTTCCCTGTGAGAGAGAAATGTAAAAGTAGTGGGCGTAGGTGTAAGTGGGAGGGGAAGGTCTAAAGAAGATCTGAGAGGCAGTTTTACACACAAAGTTCTGGAACAGCTTTTGGACGTCCTTGAACGAGAGTATTTCAAAATCGTGGCATCGAACAGACACCAAAATGTTAGTGTACAAGGCAGTGGTGATTCCAACGCTCCTGTATGCATCAGAAACCTGGACAGCATACCGACGCCATCTGAAAACACTTGAAAAGTTCCATCATCGATGTCTTCAAAGCAGCTTAAATATCAGTTGTGAAGATAGAAGAACCAACGTCAGCGTGCTGAATGAAGCAAAAATATCTAGCATCGAAGCCTTCGTCATCAAGAACCAACTAAGATGGGTGGGTTATGTTGTTCGGATGAAAGACGAGCGTCTACCAAAGCAAACCTTCTACTCCCAGCTTAAAGAAGGCAAACGGAAAAGATGCGGACAAAAGAAGAGATTCAAAGACGCCTTAAAAGCCAGCATGAAGAAATGTGCAATCGACATCGACAATTGGGAAACCAAGGACAGGAAACTCTGGCGAACCATCATCCAAGAATGAACAGCGACCTTCGAAGCCAAGAGATGCGCAGAATTAGAAGAAAAGAGAAGAAAACGGTGAGATAAGAAAAGTCCAATCTGCCATCTGGAATGACCTGTCCTGAATGTCGAAGAACTTTCAAAGCCAGGGTTGGACTCATAAGCCACCTGAGAGTCCATAAAAACAACAGAACGTAGACCATCAACCTCGACCTCGAGGGATAGCCACGACGACGGTGGGCATATGGAATGAGCTGCCAAACAATGATGACATCCAAGAGACTCTTGGACAGGTATGGGATGTGGACATGGATAGGAAAAGTTTCAAAGGGTATGGCCAAACATTGGCAAATGGGATTGGCTCAGGAAGACATGGACGGGATGGCCCGAAGGGTCTATTCCTTTGCTGTATGACTATGAAGTATGGAGAATGATTGCTAAACAGCATCAGCACTTGAGAGAATGAGTTACATTGTTGCAGGGAATGGGTGAAGGAGCGAGACTGACATGACTGGCATTGGTCGATGGGCCAAATGGTTTTGTTTGTCAGAGTAACAACTGACAGATTCTAGGTGGGATGCAGAAACCAAACCACGCTTTGTGTTCCACACCAAGCTGCTTATCAGTGTGTTGCAGTAACAGGCAAGGAAGGCCATGTGGGGGATGGGTCGGTCTGGAATGGGGTGGGCCACTCAGCGAGGGAGGGGGGGTCAGTCTGGGAGGAGTGGGGGTCATAGGGAGAGTATGGTCACAGGGAGAGTGGGGTCACAGGGAGAGTGGGCACAGGGAGAGTGGGCACAGGGAGAGTGGGGTCACGGGGAGAGTGGAGTCACAGGGAGAGTGGGGTCACAGGGAGAGTGGGGTCACAGGGAGAGTGGAGTCACAGGGAGAGTGGGGTCACAGGGAGAGTGGGGTCACAGGGAGAGTGGGGTCACAGGGAGAGTGGACACAGGGAGAGTGGGGTCACAGGGAGAGTGGGGACACAGGGAGAGTGGGGTCACGGGGAGAGCGGGGTCACAGGGAGAGTGGGGTCACAGGGAGAGTGGGGTCACAGGGAGAGTGGGCACAGGGAGAGTGGGGTCACAGGGAGAGTGGGCACAGGGAGAGTGGGGTCACAGGGAGAGTGGGGTCACAGGGAGAGTGGGCACAGGGAGAGTGGGGTCACAGGGAGTGGGGTCACAGGGAGAGTGGGGTCACAGGGAGAGTGGGCACAGGGAGAGTGGGATCACAGGGAGAGTGGGCACAGGGAGAGTGGGGTCACAGGGAGAGTGGGGTCATAGGGAGAATGGGGTCACAGGGAGAGTGGGGTCACAGGGAGAGTGGGGTCACAGGGAGAGTGGGGTCACAGGGAAAGTGGGGTCACAGGGAGAGTGGACACAGGGAGAGTGGGGTCACAGGGAGAGTGGGGTCATAGGGAGAGTGGACACAGGGAGAGTGGGGTCACAGGGAGAGTGGGGTCATAGGGAGAGTGGGGTCACAGGGAGAGTGGGGTCACAGGGAGAGTGGGGTCACAGGGAGAGTGGGGTCACAGGGAGAGTGGGGTCACAGGGATAGTGGGGTCACAGGGAGAGTGAGGTCACAGGGATAGTGGGGTCACAGGGAAAGTGGGGTCACAAGGAGAGTGGGGTCACAGGGAGAGTGGGGTCACAAGGAGAGTGGGGTCACAGGGAGAGTGGGGTCACAGGGAGAGTGAGGTCACAGGGATAGTGGGGTCACAAGGAGAGTGGGGTCACAGGGAGAGTGGGGTCACAAGGAGAGTGGGGTCACAGGGAGAGTGGGGGCACAGGGAGAGTGGGCACAGGGAGAGTGGAGTCACAGGGAAAGTGGGGTCACAAGGAGTGTGGGGGCACAGGGAGAGTCACTTAGAGAGGAGGGGGTCATTCGGGGGGGGCGTCATTAAGGGGGGGGTGGTCACTCCGGAGATGGGAGGTCACTCAGGAAGGTTGGGGGGGAGGACTCGGGTGCAACCTACATAATGGGAACATTCAGCCATCAATGGCCAACACAAACCCTCTCATCAAGGGAGATGAATTATCAGGGGCTCCCAGCAAAGATCCTCGGGTGCAAAGAGAAACTAGAGAGGGGGAGGGAGAGAGGTGAAGAGAGGGGGGAGAGCATGGGAAAGGACAGAGCACGGGAGAGGTGGAGGGAGTGAGAGCATTGGAGACTGGCAGAAAGGGAATGCAGAAACATGCCTCAGGCACAGCAAAATGCCAGTGACTGTATAAATATTTGTCGGCAGAGGGCATAGCTGTTGCATCAAACGAGGACGTTCCTTTGGTCGTAACCAAGAAAGAAGATGCGGGACTGTGGACAAAGATGAAAGATTGTGGTGGTCTCAGGTTGTGATAGAGTGGGAAGAGCAGGTTGGGAAGTCCCCTGGTGCTGGGGTTGACCCGAGTGTCCAAGGGAGGGGATTGTGCAATCTTACAACAATCTTGAGATTCAGGGCTGGTGTATGAGGAAAGGTGCCACCCTTGTTTAAAACCACACTGGGGCCTCTGGTCCTGTGGATGACGGCTCGAGCCAATTACTTATCTGAAGAGAATAATGTGTAGAAACAAGCAAATGGCAGAGGTTGAATATTCACTTTGCATCAGTATATACAGTAAAGAAGAAAGAACACTGAATAAGGGACAATCTCACAAAAGTAATAATGAAAATAATGGCATAGAAAAGTGACCAATGCCCAGTACAAATGGTGCTAACATTGGGTTTTAAACAACCCGAGTCAGAACCTTCCAGAGCCATCAAAAATGTACATTTGATTTAGGAATCGATCCTTTAAGATGGAGAATTGTGGAGGTTACTTTACTATTTAAGAAAGTGTGGATCGTACAAGAGTTAGGTTCACACCAGGAGGTGATTGCGGTCTAGAGGCAATAAGCGAGATCCATCTGAGAGTAAGAGTGTGGTTCTGTAAAGGATGGTCACACAAGGCACCATCCAATTTATTGCTGATTGATAATGAATGGTAAATATCTACTGATGTTATCAAATCGTCGTCTAATTTGCTAATGAGTCTCACACAGCTAAACGTGAAGCTTCTGGAATCAAAGGCAAAATATTGATCTGGTGGGGAAACTGGAAGGCGCTGCACAGGAGGGATACCAGGCAAGTGTTCAGGCCGAAGATAGACACAAAAAGCTGGTCTTAACTTTAGACCAGCATCTGCAGTTCCTTTCTACGTCTGCCAGCTTGAACCAGCAGTGCCCTGTAAAAATAACCTTTCACTGCATTATTAATAGCTTAGATGGAGGGTCAGAATGGCAGATAATCTCAGGTGCTGTAAACAGTGTCAATATAAGCATAAAGTTACCACCAGATGATTACAGATGAAGGGGAGACTCTGCGGGTCAAGCTCTCTGGACCAATGAAGGATCAAGCAGAGCAATGTCTAATTAGTACAAGGCCAGAAACAGTGGATTTATAAAGTCACATGGTCAAACGTCACGGGGAGTACAATGAATCATCAAACGGCTTATGGAAGGTGTTCCTATCCAGAGGAACAAAGTACAGGAAGACAAAGTACAGGAAGACAAATGTCAACAAAATAGAGAGAGTACATTTACCAGAATTTACTAGATTTTACTAGAGAGTAGATTTACTAGAATGTTGCCTGGGTTTCAGCACCTAAGTTACAGAGAAAGGTTGAACAAGATAGGTCTTTATTCTTTAGAGCGCAGAAGGTTAAGGGGGGACTTGATAGAGGTCTTTAAAATTATGAGAGGGATAGACAGAGTTGACGTGGATAAGCTTTTTCCATTGAGAGTAGGGAAGATTCAAACAAGAGGACATGATTTGAGAATTAAGGGACAGAAGTTGTGGAATGAGCTTCCAGAGGAAGTGATGAAGGCAGGTTCGTTTTTATCATTTAAAAATAAATTGGACAGGTATATGGACGGGAAAGGAATGGAGGGTTATGGTCTGAGTGCAGGTAGATGGGACTAGGTGATAGTAAGTGTTCGGCACGGACTCGAAGGGCCGAGATGGCCTGTTTCCGTGCTATAATTGTTATATGGTTATATGGTTATAAAGCAATGCTGGCCAGACATGAGCAGCCGTGTTGTAGGCAGCTGTGGAGAGCAAATGTCAAGGAAGAAGGAGAACTGTAGATTTGCCAGAACGACAGCTAGATGCCAAAAATTACATTAAAATTAAAATCAATCACATTTAGGACAAATTATCTGGAATTTAGAAAATTGCAGGATGATTTGATGATTGAAGATAATGAGATGCATGGTTGTCGTAGGGGAAATAAGCTATTTCTGCTGATTGTGAGTATGACTGAAAACAGGGTTCAAGCAGGAGACACGCTTAGATTTAAGAGACGGTAAATGTTTGGAGCTGAACATTGACAATAATAATTGATGTGAGATTGTTAATTTCAGAAGAGACAGGCGGATTTTTGTGAACTAAAACTCTGAAGTACTGTAAACAAAGGTTGTATTGTTTGGACACACATTGTCCATGATTGAATTCCATCCACTGAACAGCAGGAGATTCTTATTGAGCAGATTTACAGCTCAACTATATGTTTCTATGCCCCGTGATCCCGAGAGTACATTCCATACCAGTGTAACAGTAAAACAGGAGGAGACACAAAACACTGCAGATGATGGAATCTGAAGTAAAACACAAACTGCTGTATCTGTGGAGGGAATGAACAGACGATGTTTCAGCTCGGGATCATTCTTCAAACTGATTAGCCTGACAAAAGGGACCTCCGAAACACTATCTGTTCACCAATCTGAGGGTCCAGAGCCGAAACGACATCTGTCCATTCCCTTCACAAATGCTGCCTGACCCAGAAAATGGTTTGAAAGAATCAAGTTAAACGAGGTATGAAATCTGGACACTGCTAAGCAGGAGTGAATGACTAACCTTCACATAACAATAACAAATCAACGATTCCATATGCACCCTGCCCTGCTGCCCGATCTGACAGATATACCTCACTGTACCAGCATGCCGGGACATGTAACTAGCAGTTCAGATTAAATTAGTAGCCAATTTACAGCAAAGCTTATTGTAACTTAATTTGCACTGATGTTACTACGACAATGAAGCAGGCTGCAAAGCTTAATAGAAAATAAAGTTAGACAGTATATAATAATTCTCAGCCCCAGCCAACATTTTTTTATAAAAAGGCCCACTTACAATATTGTCTTTGAAAGGCTCCATTGTTCAATAAACAAGCACTGATTTGGATTTGTGTAAAAGGCTGTGTACATAATAACCATTCTGGTACCACACAGAAGCTGAAACCCACACAAACAGAGACATTATGCTTTCTGTATCAAAAACAATGCAAAGTTAAACATATAATCAGGATGAGCAAACAGTTCAGACTACCTTTGTCTAACATCACATAGTACTTTCATTTCAACCACAGATGAGATGAAAACATTAAAGTACCTTCATTCCAAACAAACCAGACATATCTAAATTGTTCCCTCATCCATTAACATTAACAAAACACAACTCAAAGTCAATACCTACCTTCACAGTTTTAAGGTTTGTAGTTTTGGACTGTTACACCAAACATTTCCCCAGCAATGAAAAACAAACTGCTGATGCTGGATTCAGACTTCTTTAGCTTTATCAACTTCATCTAACTTTGGCTTTCTTACTTAAAACAGTTTGAAATGATACATTCACAAAAGTCAAATTCTGACGTTTTCAGGAAAATCCTCCCATTAAAAATGGTAGTGAGCGAAGTGTCCCCACACAAAGCCTGTGCTGCCAGTGTAGTGTAGTCAGCAGTAACCACTGACTGGAAGACTATGTGAAAGTATCAATAACTGCATGACTAAAGATGGACTGGATCTAGTTAAAGGCACTCATATCTTTTGTCTGAATTGTTCAAGGATACCAGTTAAATTAATGCTAGAGTTCATTAAACAATATGTCCACCTGCAGTTTTTTATTATCTTGTGATTGGGATTTGTTGTTTAAAAAAGAGCTTAAGTCACAGTAGTGGATAAATAATGATACAAACTCAATGTACTGAAATGCTCTCTCTGAATCGTTCTTGCCTGTAGTATTTTACCTTTCAGCACCCAATGGACAAAGTGCAAGTTGTATACATTCTGATGCTCAGCAACTAACCGCAGCTTTCAAACGCTGGCCTGCTGTCTCAGCACAAAGCACCATTTGGCCAGAAGCCATTCCTCCAAATGTCAACACAGATAATGTAAAACACAAAACAGCAAGAGAGCCTCCGCAAGCCACGCTACAATTAGCTCTTGTATATCTGGATGTGGAAAAAAGATTTCTCTCTTTCAGGGAAGATGGTATAGTGTTTATGGTATTGGACTGGCAATGCAGATATTCTTCCTCGTTTAAACTCTGTCACTCTGGGTTATAAACTGACGTTAATACCTCTAGTAAGTTATGGATCAGCACCGTACATGGCCTTCAGTTTGCAGGCCATCTACCAACCATGAGCTTCACAAAATCTCACCCTAGTTCGCCCTAGTCTGATTACGTGGCTGATTCAGTGTCCTCACAGTGGCAGATCGGTAAGTAGTTGGCACAACACTGGCATTACCTGTATAATTAAGATTTATCATTGCCTGAATACAATTATAACAGGGAGAGGATTTGCCAGTCTAGCTTATATGTGTAGGAAGGAACTGCAGAGGTGTACGAAAGAACTGCAGATGCTGGTTTAAATCGAAGGTAGACACAAAATGCTGAAGTAACTCAGCTGGTGAGGCAGCATCTCTGGAGAGAAGGAATGGGCGACGTTTCGGGTCGGGACTGGTTATCTAAAGATGGACACAAAAAGCCGGAGTAACTCAGTGGGACAGGCAGCATCTCTGGAGAGAAGGAATCTCTCGACCCGAAACGTCACCCATTTCTTCTCTGCAGAGATGCTGCCTGCACTGCTGAGTTACTCTGGCTTTTTGTGTCTATCTTTAGTCTAGCTTATACTCAGTTGCAGTTAACCAGCCTCGCACACGATGGAAAGCAGCAAAAGAGACATCTGAATAGACAGAAAGACAAAGACAAGAGAGAACGGCCATGGGAGTAAAACCATCGAACTGCCACTCATCGATTTACAGTAAAAACTCTTGTTTTGTGGCTCATGAGACACTTCAAATAAATTCATAAAACTAGAAGTTGCATATATTTTACACAAAGTACAGGATAGACGTAGTTTTAATTAGCTCCAGACTACATTCCATTAGCACCAGGGCCCAGCGATGAACTTGGAGCAACACTGAACTATATTTAGATGAGGCAATTCCATCAAAGCTGTTTCTCCAATGAATGATCTATTTGTTCTACTAAACCCTTTTCAGTTTCTGAATGCAGTGTCTGTCAAATTTCCCAAGATATCGGTTGAAATACAAAGTGCTTGCTGGAGTAACTCAGCGGATCTCTGGAGAACATGGAGAGGTGATGTTTTGTCGAGGGACCCTTCTTCAGACTGGTTGTGGGGGAGGGATGTAAGAAAGCTGAGAGAGGGATGGGACAGGACACAGCCTAATAGGCAAGAGGTGGATACACATGAGGGGACGAAGAATTTATAGGCAGATGTTTGGACGGGGCTAGAGATGAAAAGACAGATGTGAGACAAGAGGCTTGAAGCTTGTGAAATGTGAAGCTAGAGGAAGGAAAGTAGATTAAAGGGGATGGGGAGAGGAAAAATAGATGTGAGTCCAGGTGGGGCACAGGGAGGAGAGGGGAAGGGAAAGGAAAGTGGTGGGGGAAGAAGGGAGAGGGGGAGCGTTATGTAGTTACCTAAAATTGGAGAATTCAATGTTCATACTATTGGGTTGTGAGCTACCCAAGCAGAATATGAGGTGTTGTTCCTCCAGTTTGCGTGTGGCCTCACTCTGGCCATGGAGGAGGCCCAGGACAGCAAGGTCAGTGTGGGAATAGGAAGGGGAGTTAAAATGGTTAGCAACCGGGATATCCAGCAGGCCTTGGTGGACCAAGCGCAATAATGCAGCTAAATGGTCACCAAGTCTAGGCATGGTCTCGCTGATGTACAGGAAACCACAGTGGGAGATGCCGGAGATGAGGTGCACATGAATCTTTCCCTCTCCTACCACAATCAGTTTGAAGAAGGGTCCCGACCGAAACGTCACCTATGCCTGTTCTCCAGAGATGTTGCTTGACCTGCTAAGTTACTCCGGCGCTTTGTGGCATTATTTGTAAAACAGCATCTGTAGTTCCTTGTTTCTACAGCTGAAGGTTAAAGTTGCACTAGGATGTTGAGCAAAACACAAAGTGCTGGAGTAACTCAGCCCGTCATGTAGCATCTGTGGAGGAAATGGACTTTGCTTATTGCTTTTTCATTTATATCAATCAAAACTCGTCAGAAGTTAAGTTGGACACAGCTTTGAAATGATATTTCATTTAATCTGTCATAAAAATCATAGAGACTGTAATTTTGTTAACTTTCTTGCTGCCTAGATTAAAAATGTTATTGATCCCTGCCAAAAATAGTATTTTATGAGTCACTTTACAGGCAGTTGCAATGGTCAGACATTCCCTATCAAAATCTTTGAAGTCAGTTATACACATTTGATTATTTACAAGAACACTGTCGAGGCGTAATTCTGTCCTGGTATATTAATACACAACTCTAATGCTGTACCATCTTTGAAAAAAGAGATTGTTTATCTTAGAAACCTGGTACACAGTGCAAAAATACCACCAAATACCAAGAACTAAAACACATAATCTGCTATATATATATATATCCATATATATATAGTCCTTCAGAACGTACCATGAACAATATGGATGAATATCGATCCCCATTTCTGCCTTCATATATCCCCTCTCTCAATCCAAGATTTTTAATATCATTAGGGTAAGGAATAGTGATGAAAGTACTGGAGATTACCAGCCCCATCTTTAACACAGGTGAACATCCATTCTTACAAAATAACGTTGATGTTTCTGTGATGTAACAGACATATAGCACCTCTCCTGGGTAAGTTGGAGAGTTGTAGACATTCCAATGGAAGATAGATGGTTACTGTAAACAGACAATAAAAGCAATGATAATCATAACTATCTCACCAAAGACATGAACTGAGAAATTCCACTTACTAGGATCTTGGTTGAACAATTTAAATGGACCACTTGATATTTGTTCAGCTCAGGGGATATGCAAAAGCAAATTGCCGATGGGATCTGTCGGATTGGGACGACATATCAGACTATAAACTACTGGCTTGTTCCACAGTCTGAAGAAGGGTCTCGACCCGAAACGTCACCCATAATGAGTCTGAAGAAGGGTCTCGACCCAAAACTTCCCCCATTCCTTCTCTCGAGAGATGCTGCCTGACCGGCTGAGTTACTCCAGCATTTTGTGTCTACCTTTGATCCACAAGATGCTGGAGTATGTTTCTCGACAGTGCTCAGACTCAATGTTGCAATTCTGTGGCTTCAAGGGCAGGAAACAGAATGTGAGTAGTGTATTGTACAACTTTGGAACTCAGTTGTGTGTGGAGTAACTGCTGGATGCTGGTTTAAACCAAAGACAGACACAAAAAGCTGGAGTAACTCAGCTGCTGTTACTCCAGTTAAACCAGCTGCGTACTGAGTACTAGTTACTGAGTTACTCCCGCTTTTTGTGGGTGTCTTTAAAACTTGGTTGCTGAGAGCTTCAACGTTGGAATGTGCTACAGCGGATCCAAAAGGGTTTATTTTTGAAAGAAGTGTTAACAGATCAGATTAGAATATGACGAGAAGCTGAAAAACCTGGAGTATATATTTTATAAAGTCAAAAATTTGTGGGTAAATATCTGTTCAAACAGCAAACAGAGGAATTTCATCTGATAAGATATTTTTAAAAATCTACCAACTTCAATTCATAATCTTTGATCTGGAACTATAAAAATGATTCCAAAGGTCCTTTAAATAAGAAAGCCAAAGCAACCCGCAGATTAATAAACGGCATAATTAAACATTTCCAAATCACACGCAGGTTCACGGAGCTGCTAAAGCAAAATGTAAACTATAAAAGATATCTTGTGCCCACAACAACAAAGCCGCCTAACACATCAAATTCATGACACTGCATTTTTCTTTAGAAACCAGGTATAAAAAGTGTCTTGGTGCAATTTCATTTGATCCTTTCATAATAATATTATGACTGTAAACCCACTTAAACATGAGCGATTCCACACAATGTAGGAGAGAGCACGGAAGCAGGCTTTTGTTGAGTCAGTCCCAGTTGAACAGTACCTCTGATCTGGTATGTGCGTTTGCTGGTGTGTGGCTGCCACATGCTAGATCCACTGATGCATTGTTTGAGTGCTGGGTGATAGTCTCTGCAACAGTTGCACCTTATGAAGTTCTGCTGGCAATAAAACTTCATGTCATAGCAGGTCCATTTTAGGCCTGTAGTGTAGCAGGAGTGGCGATTTCTTCAAAGAGAGAAAGTTATATAAATTTAGTTTAGTTTAGATACAGCACAGAAACAGGCCCTTCGGCCCACTGAGTCCATGCCGACCAATGATCCCCGCACATTAACACTATCCTACACACACACTAGAGACAATTTACAATTACACCAAGCCAATTAACCTACAAACCTGTATGTCTTTGGAGCGTGGGAGAAAACCGGAGAAAACCCACGGGGTCACAGGGAGAAAGAACAAACTCCATACAGACAAGCACCCGTGGTCAGGATTGAACCCGGGTCTCTGGCACTGCAAGGCAGCAACTCTACTGCTGCGCTGCCGTGTTATACTATGTAGTGTACATCACACGATTTTACTCAATCCAAAAGTTTTCTTCAAATAATTCCAAATTGTCAGTGCCATTGGCCAAAGGAAATGAACAAGCTAATGTACTCAAGGATAATAAAGCTGATATGTCAAACAGAATATGAGGTAGCGAGCATTCAAATCACCCCGGTTCCAGTGGAATCACAATCTTAGTTTAAATCTTTTTATTTGAATTTTGAATTTAACAGCAATTTGCATACATACAATAACAGACAGTGATAATCAGGACATAATTGTACAACAGTATGTAAACGACCCTCAAAGCCCTTACCCTTACCCACCCTCGCCACCCGGGAACAAACAACACTCACATACGTACACATCCACACAAATACGATTTAAAAAAAAAAATTTATATAAATTTAAAAAAAAAAAAAAAAAAAAAAGGAAAAAGAAAAAAATTTAAATACAAAATAAATAAAAATAAAAAATAAATAAAAAAATTGTGGGGAGGGAGGGGGGGGCGGAGGGGTTGAGGGGATAGCAGCTGCAATAAGACAGAGCTGTGATAGAGGACACTCAGTCCTCTTCCGAGTCCGGAAACAAGTTAAGAGAGTTAACAAGTTCCAGGAAAGGGTTCCATGTATCTAGGAATGTCTTGGTAGAGCCTTTGAGAGAGAACCTAAGTTTTTCAAGCTTTAAGTTGTAGAGCACCTCCTTGATCCAGCGGGCGTGTGTCGGGGGACAGGTAAGTCTCCAGTTAAGCAAAATCAGTCTCCGGGCTAACAGGGTTGTAAAAGCCAGGACCCGCTTCAACGCAACAGAGAGGTTGGTGTTGGGGGGAATACCAAAAATAGCTGACAGTGGGTTTGGAGGAATAGTCTGGCCATAGGCTCTGCTTAGCACGTCGAAAGCACTCCTCCAAAAGGTTGCTAGCTTAGGGCAAGACCAAAACATATGACTGGTTGGCAGGGGATTGATTGCATCTGTTGCAGGTGTCTTTAACAGCGGGGTATATTCTAGATAATCTTGCGTTTGTGTAGTGGACTTTTTGAAGGACTTTGCATTGGATTAGGCCATGACGGGCACATATGGAGGAAGAATGGATCAAATCCAAGGCAGAGTCCCATTGCTGGTCTGTTAGTTTCATATTCAGCTCGCCCTCCCACGCAGCTTTTAATGAGGTATAAGGTTTCAATATAACTGACCCTAACAAGTTGTACAAAAAAGAGATGCATTTCTTCCGGTTGGGATCTAGAGCTAGGATGGAATCGGTCAGGGTTTCAGGGGGACGATTTGGGAAATGGGGGAATATCTTCTTCACAAAATTCCTAATCTGGAAAAAAAGAAAAAGGT
Organism: Amblyraja radiata; assembly: GCF_010909765.2. Classification (NCBI taxonomy): domain Eukaryota; kingdom Metazoa; phylum Chordata; class Chondrichthyes; order Rajiformes; family Rajidae; genus Amblyraja; species Amblyraja radiata. The sequence goes on along the minus strand of NC_045956.1, from coordinate 35,628,715 downwards.
GGGAGTTTGGGAGGCTATAGTTGTACGAAAGCTCCGCAAAAGACGAAAAAATACCATCCTTGTATAGGTTTTTGATACTACTGATGCCATTACTATGCCAGGTTTTGAATGCGGAGTCTGTACTTGAAGGTTTAAAGATGTGATTTTTAAGCAGTGGGGTCAAGGTGGAAGGGCCTTGTAAACCAAAGTTTTTCCTAAATTGACTCCATATCTTGAGCGAGAGGGACGCAATTGGGCCTGCACCCGCAGGTTATAGAAAGGGGGAGTTGAGAGCATAGGACAGACCGCAACGGGAGATGTGAACTCGCCTTTTCATGTGTACCCAGGTCGGTAGGTGGTCGCAATCATTATTCATCCAGTACAGGATTTTTTGCAAGTTAGCAGCCCAGTAGTATCGCCTAAAGTCAGGAAGTGCCAAACCGCCGTCACTCTTAGGAGACTGTAGTAGCGTCTTTCGAATTCTGGCCGGTTTGCTACCCCATAAAAATTTAGATATTCTCCTTTCTAATTTATCAAAAAAAGATTTAGTGATAAATATAGGAACATGCTGGAAAAGGTACAGGAATTTGGGTAGGACGACCATCTTGACCAGATTTATCCGGGCCGCGAGGGATAACGGTAAGACTGACCAGCGGTCAAAGTCTCTTTCAGCTTTCTCAACCAGAGGCAGGAAGTTTGTGCGGAACATATCAAATATAGGTATTGTGATAAAAACGCCGAGGTAGCGAAATCCGTCCTCCGCCCATTTGAATGAGGTTAAAGAGCGAGGGAGCTGCTTAGCCAATGAGTTAATCGGTAATAGTTCACTTTTTTGGTAGTTAAGTTTATAACCAGAGTACACCCCAAACCGTTCTAAAATATTCATAATCACAGGGAGAGAGCTGACTGGATTCGAGATGTACAGGAGCAGGTCATCCGCATACAATGAGACTTTATGAATTGTGTCAAACCGTGTGATACCTTTAAAGCCCTTCTCTGAGCGTAACCAAACCGCCAATCTAATGCTCCTTTCAACACCTTTGGAGCACACGCCGTGTCATCTTTTGAACTTTAGCCTCCTTCAGGTTCACTCTACAGTTCCCCACCTCTATTTAATGCTCGAACTTCCACATCTAACTCCCTCCTGCAAGTCTCCCCCTTTCCTCGAAGTCTTGCATCTTCTCCTCCAACCCCTCCCTTCCATGGGCCTTACCTCTTCCTCCATCTTCCAATACACTTTGAGGGGGCACAGGTTGGTGGCACGTGCAAAAACATGGTAGAGGAAGATTAAAAGAAAGAACTACAAAATGTACTTGGCGGTCATAGAGTGACAGTGTAGAAACAGGCCCTTCGGCCCAATGTGCCCATACCAACCAACATGTCCCACCTACACAAGTCTCACCTGTCCGCGTTTGGTCCACATCCCTCTAAACTTGCCCTATCAATATACCTGTCTAATTGTTTTATACATTGCAATAGTCATGGATAGGACAGGTTTTCAGGGATATGGACCAAATGCGGGCAGGTGGGACTAGTGCAGTTGTCAGAGGCCCAGGAACCGTTGGTGAGGGAGGAGCAACGTCCGGGCGGTAGGTTGAAATACCGAGCGCGGGGCTTTGTTTTTACTGAGGCCAAGGAACCGTTGGTGCGGGAGGAGGAAGCCAAATCTGTAACGTTACATTCGCATTTCAAAACAAGTGGGCTTGAGGAAGTCGCTGATTGGTGGAAGTGGACTAGAGTAAGCAGCTGATTGGGAGTTAGATCCCTGCTGATTTCTTCCAGCACTTTGTTTCAGTATCTTTGCTTTGTATTGTATCCTGGCTAAGGGGGGAGTATGAGGGCCAGGGCAGTTTACTGTTCTGGATGTCAGATGTGGAAGGTCATGGAATCTGATAGCCTTCCAGACGTCCACATCTGTGCCAGGTGCGTCGAGATGGGGCTCCTAAGGGACCGTATTATTAACCTGGAGTAGCAGCTTGATGACCTCCGTCTGGTCAGGGAGAGCGAGGAGGTCATAGAGAGGTGTTACAGAGAGGTGGTCACTCCAAGACCACGGGAGGCAGACAAGTGGGTCACGGTTAGGAGGGGCAAGGGGCGGAGGCAGGGACTAGAGAGTACCCCGGTGGCTGTACACCTTGGCAATAAGTACTCCTGTTTGAGTACGGTTGGGGGAGACAGCCTACCTGGGGGTAGCGACAGCGGCCGGGCCTCCGGCACAGAGATCGGCCCTGTTGCTCAGAAGGGTAGGGAAAATAAGAGGAGGGCATTAGTAATAGGGGACTCTATAGTTAGGGGGTCAGATAGGCGATTCTGTGGACGCAGTCAGGAGACCCGGATAGTAGTTTGCCTCCCTGGTGCCAGGGTCTGGGACGTGTCTGAACGTGTCCAAGATATCCTGAAATGGGAGGGAGAGGAGCCTGAGGTTGTGGTACATATAGGTACCAATGACATAGGTAGAAAAAGAGAAGAGGTCCTGAAAGGAGAATTTAGGGAGTTAGGAGGAGAGTTAAGGGAAGGACCGCAAAGGTAACAATCTCAGGATTACTGCCTGTGCCACACGACAGTGAGAGTAGGAATGGAGCGAGGTGGAGGATAAATACGTGGCTGAAGGACTGGTGCAGAGGGCAGGGATTCAAATTTCGGGATCATTGGGACCTCTTTTGGGAAATGTGTGACCTGTACAAAAAGGACGGGTTGCACTTGAACCCGAGGGGGACCAATATCATAGAAAATAGGTGCAGGAGTAGGCCATTCGGCCCTTCGAGCCCGCACCGCCATTCAATATGATCATGGCTGATCATCCAACTCAGTATCTCTCCAAACCTCCTGATCCCTTTAGCCACAAGGACTAATTCCCTCTTAAATATAGCTAATGAACTGGCCTCAACTACCTTCTGTGGCAGAGAGTTCTAGAGATTCACCACTCTCTGTGTGAAAAACGTTTTTCTCATCTCGGTCCTGAAGGATTTCCCCTTTATCCTTAAACTGTGACCCCTTGTGTCCTGGACTTGCCCAACATCGGGAACAATCTTGTCCAACCCCTTAAGAATTTTGTAAGTTTCTATAAGATCCCCCCTCAATCTTCTAAATTCTAGCGAGTACAAGCCGAGTCTATCCAGTCTTTCTTCATATGAAAGTCCTAACATCCCAGGAATCAGTCTGGTGAACCTTCTCTGTACTCCCTCTATGGCAAGAATGTCTTTCCTCAGATTTGGAGACCAAAACTGCACGCAATACTCCAGGTGTGGTCTCACGAAGACCCTGTACAACTGCAGTAGAACCTCCCTGCTCCTATACTCAAATCCTCTTGCTATGAATGCCAACATACCATTCGCTTTATTCACTGCCTGCTGCACCTGCATGCCTACTTTCAATGACTGGTGTACCATGCCACCCAGGTCTCGTTGCATCTCCCCTTTTCCTAATCGGCCACCATTTAGATAATAGTCTACTTTCCTGTTTTTGCCACCAAAGTTGATAACCTCACATTTATCCACATTATACTGCATCTGCCATGCATTTGCCCACTCACCCAGCCTTTCCAAGTCACCTTGCAGCCTCCTAGCATCCTCCTCACAGCTAACACTGCCCCCCAGCTTCGTGTCATCTGCAAACTTGGAGATGTTGCATTCAATTCCCTCATCCAAATCATTAATGTATATTGTAAATAGCTGGGATCCCAGCACTGAGCCTTGCGGTACCCCACTAGTCACTGCCTGCCATTCTGAAAAGGACCTGTTTACTCCTACTCTTTGCTTCCTGTTTGCCAGCCAGTTCTCTATCCACATCAATACTGAACCCCCAATACCGTGTGCTTTAAGTTTGTATACTAATCTCTTATGTGGGACCTTGTCGAAAGCCTTCTGAAAGTCCAGATATAACACATCCACTGATTCTCCCTTATCCACTCTACTAGTTAACATCCTCGAAAAATTCCATGAGATTCGTCAGACATGATTTACCTTTCGTATATCCATGCTGACTTTGTCCAATGATTTCACCACTTTCCAAATGTGCTTCTATCCCATCTTTAATAACTGACTCTAGCAGTTTCCCCACTACCGATGTTAGACTAACTGGTCTGTAATTCCCCGTTTGGGGAATCCTGGCAGGGAGATTTCATCCTGGCGGGAAGATTTGCAAAGGCTACTGGGAAGACTTTAAACTAGAACGGTTGGGGGGAAGGACTCAAATAGAGAAAGCTAGTAGACAGTGTGTGAGGCAGGAGGCAGAGAAGGGAAGCACTCAGACCCAACATGTAGGGGAGAAAGAAGAAAAATATAATAAACAGAGAATAAGTGGTGGGTTTCTTAAATGTGTGAGCAGAGAGACGGAGGGGTGTAAAATAAGGGGAGAAGAAATAGGTAGCAAGGTGAAAAGTAAAAGTGGCAGGCAGACAAATCCAGGGCAAAAATCAAAAAGGGCCACTTTTCAACATAATTATATGAGGGGTAAGTGTTGTAAAAACAAGCCTGAAGGCTTTATGTCTCAATGCAAGGAGCATTCGTAATAAGGTGGATGAGTTGAATGTGCAGATAGTTATTAATGAATATGATATAGTTGGGATCACGGAGACATGGCTCCAGGGTGACCAAGGCTGGGAGCTGAACATCCAGGGATATTCAATATTCAGCAGGCATAGACAGAAAGGAAAAGGAGGTGGGGGTAGCGTTGCTGGTTAGAGAGGAGATTAACGCAATAGAATGGAAGGACATTAGCTTGGAGGATGTGGAATCGATATGGGTAGAGCTGCGAAACACTAAGGGGCAGAAAACGTTAGTGGAAGTTGTGTACAGGCCACCTAACAGTAGTAGTGGAGTTGGGGATGGCATCAAACAGGAAATTAGAAATGAGTGCAACAAATGTAAAACAGTTATTATGGGTGACTTCAATCTACATATAGATTTGGTGAATCAAATTGGCAGGGGTGCTGAGGAAGAGGATTTCTTGGAATGTATGCGGGATAGTTTTCTAAGCCAACATGTAGAGGAACCAACGAGAGAGCAGGCTATTCTAGACTGGGTATTGAGTAATGAGGAAGGGTTAGTTAACAGTCTTGTTGTGCGTGGCCCCTTGGGCAAGAGTGACCATAATATGGTTGAGTTCTTCATTAGGATGGAGAGTAACATAATTAATTCAGAAACAAGGGTTCTGAACTTAAAGAAAGGTAACTTTGAGGGTATGAGACGCAAATTGGCCAAGATAGACTGGCAATTGATTCTTAAAGGGTTGACGGTGGATAGGCAATGGAAGGCATTTAAAGATTGCATGAATTAACTACAAAAATTGTTCATCCCAGTTTGGCAAAATAATAAATCAGGGAAGGTAGTGCATCCGTGGATAACAAGGGAAATCAGGGATAGTATCAAAACAAAAGATGAAGCATACAAATTAGCCAGAAAAAGCAGCCTACCAGAGGACTGGGAGAAATTCAGTCCAGACAAAGGGCTTAATTAGGAAAGGGAAAATAGATTATGAAAGAAAACTGGCAGGGAACATAAAAACTGACTGCAAATGTTTTTATAAATATGTGAAGATAAAAAGATTAGTTAAAACAAATGTAGGTCCCTTGCAGTCAGAAACAGGTGAATTGATCATGGGGAACAAGTACATGGCAGACCAATTGAATAACTACTTTGGTTCTGTCTTCACTAAGGAAGACATAAATAATCTGCCGGAAATAGCAGGCGACCGGGGGTCAAATGGGATGGAGGAACTGAGTGAAATCCAGGTTAGCCGGGAAGTGGTGTTAGGTAAATTGAATGGATTAAAGGCCGATAAATCCCCAGGGCCAGATAGGCTGCATCCCAGAGTACTTAAGGAAGTAGCCCCAGAAATAGTGGATGCATTAGTGATAATTTTTCAAAACTCTTTAGATTCTGGAGTAGTTCCTGAGGATTGGAGGGTAGCCAATGTAACCCCACTTATTAAAAAGGGAGGGAGAGAGAAAACGGGGAATTACAGATCAGTTAGTCTAACATCGGTAGTGGGGAAAATGCTAGAGTCAGTTATTAAAGATGGAATAGCAGCACATTTGGAAAGTGGTGAAATCATTGGACAAAGTCAGCATGGATTTATGAAAGGTAAATCATGTCTGACGAATCTTATAGAATTTTACGAGGATGTAACTAGTAGAGTGGATAAGGGAGAACCAGTGGAAGTGTTATATCTGGACTTTCAGAAGGCTTTCGACAAGGTCTCACATAAGAGATTAGTTTGCAAACTTAAAGCACACGGTATTGGGGGTTCAGTATTGATGTGGATGGAGAACTGGCTGGCAGACAGGAAGCAAAGAGTAGGAGTAAACGGGTCCTTTTCAGAATGGCAGGCAGTGACTAGTGGGGTACCGCAATATTCGGTGCTGGAACCCCAGCTATTTACAATATATATTAATGATTTGGACGAGGGAATTGAATGCAACATCTCCAGGTTTGCGGATGACACGAAGCTGGGGGCAGTGTTAGCTGTGAGGAGGATGCTAGGAGGCTGCAAGGTGACTTGGATAGGTTGGGTGAGTGGGCAAATGCATGGCAGATGCAGTATAATGTGGATAAATGTTAGGTAGCAAAAACAGGAAGGTAGACTATTATCTGAATGGTGGCCGATTAGGAAAAGGGGAGATGCAACGAGACCTGGGTGTCATGGTACACTAGTCATTGAAAGTAGACATGCAGGTGCAGCAGGCAGTGAATAAAGCGAATGGTATGTTAGCATTCATAGCAAAAGGATTTGAGTATAGGAGCAGGGAGGTTCTACTGCAGTTGTAGACCCTCTAGTCCTGGCAACTTCCCCGTAAATCTTCTTTCCAACTTAACAACATCTTTCCCGTAACATGGTGCTAGAACTGAACACAATACTCTAAATGCGGCCTCACCGACGTCTTATATAACTGCAATATGACCTCCCAACTTTTATATTTAAAACTGTGACTGATGAAGGGCAATGTGCCACCCTATGTGACGCCACTTTCAAGGAACTATGTACTGCTAGATCCCTCTGCTCTACAACAGTCCCCAGAGCCACTCTACCATTCACTGTATAGGTGCTGCCCGAAATGCTGACCTCACATTGGTAGGAAGAAAGGAGAGAGCAATATCATCCACAGGGTGAGAAGAAGCCTGTGCTGCATCTATGTTTACAACACAATTGAGATCAGTTGGGAAGGTATGTCAAGGATTGGCAAATGGAATTTTACCTGCTAATCCTCTTTATTTCTGCACTCCTCTTTGCTTCCCTCATTTCAAATGATTAAAAACGATTAGTTTCAGTGACTGTCTCAATTACAATTTGGAGAATACACAGTATTGCACATGTCTTTTACCCATGGAGCAGTTTAAACACTTTCATATCTTGGGAAGTAGGCTTGCAAGGAGTACCTTTCAAGCATCATGTGACTTTAAGGAGAGACCACAATGGTTGTTTGGGTTTTCTGTTCTCCCATTTTACTTCCTGCTGCCTTTCTTTAGGCACTAAGAAAAGAGCGGTGTGGACATCCTTCAAGTGTGAGGCAAGCAGTGTCACGTACCTGCTCCATGGTGACCCCACTCCACTGAGCTCTGTCCATAACCTGCTCCATGGTGACCCCACTCCACTGAACTGTGCCCCTGAAGTTCCATCGTGGTTGGAAGACACCATCAAGGTCTGATTTCCGTCCTGACTAACCTCGCACCCCCACCAACAAGGCAACTGCAGTCCATTTTGCTTCTCTTCTCAATGCCTCCTCAATTGACACTCCTTGAGCCAAGAGTGGTTGATCTAAGAGTGGTTAATCTAATAATGTCGGAGCAGCGTGGCGTGCAATGCTCAGTTGAAGGGACAAGGCGTGGGAGCTTCCCCAGGGTAGGGGATTCTACAACAATGGGAGAACAGTTCTAGTCAGTGTATCACACCCATGAGTCACAAGGAATCGTGCACCACTGACTGGAAACTTTCTGCAATTTACAATACAGAGTTGATTGACTGTTATACAAAGATAACGCAGTAACTGTTTACCTTAAATCTCCATCGAGTGACAACAACAAACTTCAAAGTGTGATCCTTTCCAAGTATTTCTTCATTGCATAGAATATCCAGCTGTGGAGAATCAGGAAAGCAAGGGTCACGCCAGCTCGAGACATCCAAAAAGCAACACATGACATGACGCAAGACACATGATGTGAAGCTACACGTTATGTGATGACATGTGACGCAACACGTGACACTAAACACGTGCCACTTGACATGACACATGATAAGACGCAACACTTATATATGTGACGTGAAGCTACCCGTGACGTGTGATATCATGTGACCCTGAACATCACGTGACACGTGATGAGATGCGAGACATCAGGTTACACAGAACACGTGAGGCGACACATGACGCCACGGAAGACTTCTCTGTGTCAGTGACACCCTGCCCGGTGTGAGGAACCCCAGAGGTGTGCTGAGGTGAAGTGGCTTAAGAGAAGTGCACTAATGTGGGCCGCAGTGGCAGCAGACGGAAGATTTGCACTTCCAGTACTTGTCTGTGGTAGAAGATTCGGGAAGGAAACATTTTACATTTTGGCTGGTGTTTACTGTGTATTTCTTGAAGTAAAGCTGCCCACAGCCTGTGAACCGCTGCAGTGCTCACAGTGCCTCTCAGGCCAGAGATAATTCACCTCCTCCAACAACTACAACCACTCACCCTAAACATGGCAATGCTTTGATTCCTAGTAATCAATGTAACCAGAGATCTGTGCTGGTGCAATGCTTCCTTCATTCCACACGGGAGGCGATGGGATGATATGTCAAGGTGTCGGTGGAGTGGGCCGCTGGAGGCCCTGCAGCAGCCTGGGGCTGGAGTGGAACAAGTGCCGCTCCACGAGGCTGAGCATGCGGATCAGATGCGACCTGCAGCGGCATGAAGCAGCGGTAGAGGACTTGGACAGCAAGGGCAGGGCAGGACAGGGTGACCCCTGTAACTCTGACCCAGTGTCGCCACCAGGACAAGAAACACTTACAGCCACGTTAACATGAGACCAAAAACGTGGCGACTCTTGTGTACTCTCAGTGTAGTCTATTATTATTACAGTCTTGTCATAAGTATGATTATGCCTAGGTTTAGTAAGATTTTTATGAACTGTATGCAAAAGAAGGAATTTCACTGTACTAGGTGCATGTGACAATAATACCATTAAACCATATTCCTGCCTTTCCCCATATCCCTTAATACCATTAAAAGGTATTAAACGGACAGGTACTTGGATAGGAAAGAAAAGGGGAGTGGGAGCTGGCCATCACGGCGTGGGAGTCACGGCGCCAGGCTGAAGAGGGCTTTGCCCGAGCCAGATGCTTGCCCTTTAACGGGGTTATGTTCGCGCCCGGGTGGTGTTAGAGAGAGACATAGTTGTAGTAGTTATTTAGTATATTTGTAAGGATTGTCCTGTCCTGTCCCGTGCGGTTCCCGGAGGTTGCAGGTGGTTGCCGGAGGTTGCAGGTAGTGGAAGCAGGTAGGGAGACTGACAAAAACTTCCGGGAACCGCACGGAAACCTTGGGTGGGGCGCAAAGTCTCCAGAGGTTTCCGTTCAGGTTTCCTAAATGGGACAGGGGCATTACAGAGTTGTTTGAAAATTTTAATAATTTGGTGATTTTGTATTATGGTGGTGGGTGTGTTACCATGGTTTGGTTTTTGTATCGTGATCGTAAGTAAATAAATTATGTTTGATACAAAAATAAATGGGTGGGACAAACACAGGCAAATGGAATTAGCATATAGGCATGGACGCGATGAGCTGAAGGGCCTGTTTCTTCACTGCCTAACTTTATGACCATTGTTAATACCGTCGCAGGATTTGAAATGTATAATTACTAGTCCACAAAGTGGTTTCTTACACAAGAAAGTGAATACAATCTATACAGAGTATGATTGCTATGAGTCATCATCCTTGGATGATTCTGGGAATAAGAATTGATGGCGTAACAGAGTCAGAAATCAATGAGAGAATTGGTAGGCGGAAGATAACACAACTGAGATAAATTACTGGTGGACACACAATGCTGGAACAAGCAGCATCTCTGGAGAGAAGGAATGGGGGACGTTTCAGATCGAGACCCTTCTTCAGACTGCGGTAAATGACTGGTCTCTGGTCTTAACAGACGCTCACTAGACGTGGGACTGATAAAATCCCATTCAGAATAATTCCAATGTTCTATGTGGGAAAATACCCTTTACAGTACTTTGAATATTGTTCATGCTTATCACATTGTCACATTGCCTTGATTACTTAGAGACAGAAGAGACTGCAGATGCTGGAATCTGGGGCAAAAAAAACAAGTGCTGTCGGAATGCAGCATGTAGGTAGGCAGCATTGTGGGGGAGAGGACGCTGACGTTTCAGGTCGGGACCTAGTCCCAGTGCAGGACTCGATCCAAAACATCACCAGGTCTTTACCCCACAGAGGCCGCTCAGCCTGCTGAGTTGCTCCAGCATTGAGTCACACGACACGGAAACAGCCCCTTCAGCCCCTGACCAAGATGCCCCATTTGCCCACGTTTGGTCAATATCTCTCTAAACCTTTCCTATCCATGTACCAATCCAAGTGTCTTTTCAATGCTGATTTTGTACCTGCCTAAATTGCACAGTAGAGAGCATACGGACTGGTTGCATCGTGGCCTGGTTCGGCAACTTGAACTTCCAGGAGCAGAAAAGACTGCAAAAATGTTTTAATACTGCCCAGGCCATCACCGGCTCTGACCTCCCCACCATCGAAGGGATCTATCGTAGTCGCTGCCTCAAAAAGGTCGTCAACACCATCAAAGACCCACTCATCTCACCACTGCCATCGGGAAGAAGGTACAGGAGCCTGAGAACTGTAGCGTTCAGGTTCAGGAACAGCTTCTTCCCTGCAGCCATCAGGCTATTAAACACAACAACGAATAAGCTCTGAACTACAATAGACTGTTATTATTATTATTGCACTGTTATTTTTTGTTCTTTTTTTCTGAGTTTTTGTTATATTATTTATTATGTTTACATATTCTGTTGTGCTGCAGCAAGTAAGAATTTCATTGTTCTATGTGGGACATATGACAATAAAATACTCTTGACTCTTGACCTCTATAAGATACCCTTCATCCTCCTGTGCTCCAGGAATAAAGTCCTAGCCTGCTCAATCTCTCCCCATAGCTCAGGCCCTTGAGTCCTGGCAACATCTTCTCTGCACCCTTTCCAGCCTAATAGTATCCTTCCTATACCAGGGTGACTAAAACTGAATATAATACTCTGTGAGAGGGGGGAAGTGGAGAGGAAGAATATAAGATGAAACACATGGTAACAAGAAAGAAGGCAGCAAATGGAAAGGAATGGAAAGAGGGAGGGTGAGAACAGAAACAAATATATTCTGGTGCCGAGTAGGTTTATGGAAACAGCATAGATTGCAAATATAACTTGGACAAACACAAGTACTGGACATTTTGAAATTTTAATAAAAGAGGCAAGGATAAATGCTAACTAAAAGGGTGGATGGAATTTAGCTGATTATATCAGTGGCTATGCTATTCAGGAAGATAAACAAAATGCTAGTAAAAGAAAAGAACAGGGTTTCTTGCTGTTCAGTAACAGTCTCCCTGCTGGCCTGGGCATTAGTTGGGATTAAGGCTGACTAAAGTTAATAAGCTAAGCTGCTCTGACAGTGGGGCGGTCTCTCTAGCATTGCGGACTCAAACATTACAGTGGAGGGAAGGGCACAAAATGTGTGACCTGTGCTGGAACATCATCGTGAATACAATGCAACTCACCAGCTCTTGCAATTTAAATACACAATGGTCCAAAACATTTATTTAAAATAGCAATAACATTTCATTTTATTTCAAATAGAGTTTACAATAAATTATTTATTTTCAAAAATTACCTCATTAAATGATGTTAAGTTGAGTTTTTTGGCAATAAATTTCTTCAGGTGCAGAACGGTGGCCTGAGCGGAACAGCGGATCCACTTCCTCTTCAAGCCTCGTAACTTACTGCTGTTGCACTCCAGACAGATGCTTACCTTGAGGGAGGGCACAGAGGGAACAGTGGTCATTTTAACAGCACTGCCCACTGGTGCACTGCTTCCCTTCGATACAAAATAAAACGTACTCTGTACATGGCGTCTGTTTTTGTGGTTTAGTTTAGTTTATATTGTTACATGTTATGGGGTACAGTGAAAAGCTTTAGTTGCTTGCTTTCCAGCCAAAGAAAAGACTACATGAAAAGACTACATAAGGGCGGCACGGTGGCACAGCGGTAGAGTTGCTGCTTTACAGCGCCGGAAACCCGGGTTCGATCCTGACTACGGGTGCGGTCTGTAAGGAGTTTGTGCGTACTCCCCGTGACCCGCGTGGGTTGTCTCTGAGATCTTCAGTTTCCGCCCACATTCAAATATAAATGTACCAAATTGTCCCTGGTGTGTGAAGGATAGTGTTAATGTGCGGGGATCGATGGTCGGCTAGGACTCAGTGGGCCAAAGGGCCTGTTTCCGCGCTGTATCTCTAAAGTAAACTTTTTAAAAATCACTCAAAGACTAATACTAACTACAAGGTGGAGCACAACATAAATGCGGTGGAGTGTTTATAAGAATTAAAAGTTTGGGATGGGCAAACACGTTGATTTATACATGGGATGGCATTCCTGTACAAGCCTGTGTTATGTGCGAGGTTCAACACTTCACTCTTGGCTGTCTCAACACTTATCTCCTGTTCATCAGGCTAACTAGCAGGGCATTCGAATGTCTGATAACCCATCTTATAATGTGGATAAATGTGAGGTTATCCACTTTGGTGGCAAAAACAGGAAAGTAGACTATTACCTGAATGGTGGCCAATTAGGAAAAGGGGAGATGCAACGAGACCTGGGTGTCATGGTACACCAGTCATTGAAAGTAGGCATGCAGGTGCAGCAGGCAGTGAAGAAAGCAAATGGTATGTTAGCATTCATAGCAACATACTGTTGGGTATAGGAGCAGGGAGGTTCTACTGCAGTTGCACAGGGTCTTGGTGAGACCACACCTGGAGTATTGCGTACAGTTTTGGTCTCCTAATCTGAGGAAGGACATTCTTGCCATAGAGGGAGTGCAGAGAAGGTTCACCAGACTGATTCCTGGGATGTCAGGACTTTCATATGAAGAAAGACTGGATAGACTCGGCTTGTACTCACTAGAATTTAGAAGATTGAGGGGGGATCTTATAGAAACTTACAAAATTCTTAAGGGGTTGGACAGGCTAGATGCAGGAAGATTGTTCCCGATGTTGGGGAAGTCCTGAACAAGGGGCCACAGTTTAAGGATAAAGGGGAAATCTTTTAGGACTGAGATGAGAAAAACATTTTTTACACAATGGTGAATCTCTGGAATTCTCTGCCACAGAATGTAGTTGAGGCCAGTTCATTGGCTATATTTAAGAGGGAGTTAGATGTGGCCCTTGTGGCTAAAGGGATCAGGGGGTATGGAGAGAAAGCAGGTACAGGATACTGAGTTGGATGATCAGCCATGATCATATTGAATGGCGGTGCAGGCTCGAAGGGCCGAATGGCCTACTCCTGCACCTATTTTCTATGTTTCTATGATTACAATCAAGCCGTCCACAGTGCACAGATAATGGGTACAACATTTAGTGCCAAGCTATAACATTTAAGTCAGATAAAGTCCGATTAAAGATAATTCAAAGGTCTCCAATGAGGTAGATGAGAAGTCAGGACTGCACTTGAGCTGATGACAGGTCCGGACAGGATATTCCCTAGGACATTGGGGGAAGTTAGTGTAGAAATAGCAGGGGCTATGGCAGGGGCTATGGCAGAAATATTTCAAATGTCATTAGAAACGGGAATAGTGCCGGAGGATTGGCGTACTGCGCATGTTGTTCCATTGTTTAAAAAGGGGTCTAAGAGTAAACCTAGCAATTATAGACCTGTTAATTTGACGTCAGTGGTGGGCAAATTAATGGAAAGAATACAGAGATAATATATATAAGCATCTGGATAAACAGGGTCTGATTAGGAACAGTCAACATGGATTTGTGCCTGGAAGGTCATGTTTAACTAATCTTCTTGAATTTTTTGAAGATGTTACTCGGGAAATTGATGAGGGTAAAGCAGTGGATGTTGTGTATATGGACTTCAGTAAGGCCTTTGACAAGGTTCCTCATGGAAGGTTGGTTAAGAAGGTTCAATGGTTGGGTATTAATGGTGGAGTAGCAAGATGGATTCAACAGTGGCTGAATGGGAGATGCCAGAGAGTAATGGTGGATGGTTGTTTGTCAGGTTGGAGGCCAGTGACGAGTGGGGTGCCACAGGGATCTGTGTTGGGTCCACTGTTGTTTGTCATGTACATCAATGATCTGGACGATGGTGTGGTAAATTGGATTAGTAAGTATGCAGATGATACTAAGATAGGTGGGGTTGCGGGTAATGAAGTAGAGTTTCAAAGTCTACAGAGAGATTTATGCCAGTTGGAAGAGTGGGCTGAAAGATGGCAGATGGAGTTTAATGCTGATAAGTGTGAGGTGCTACATCTTGGCAGGACAAATCAAAATAGGACGTACATGGTAAATGGTAGGGAATTGAAGAATGTAGGTGAACAGAGGGATCTGGGAATAACTGTGCACAGTTCCCTGAAAGTGGAATCTCATGTAGATAGGGTGGTAAAGAAAGCTTTTGGTGTGCTGGCCTTTATAAATCAGAGCATTGAGTATAGAAGTTGGGATGTAATGTTAAAATTGTACAAGGCATTGGTGAGGCCAATTCTGGAGTATGGTGTACAATTTTGGTCGCCTAATTATAGGAAGGATGTCAACAAAATAGAGAGAGTACAGAGGAGATTTACTAGAATGTTGCCTGGGTTTCAGCAACTAAGTTACAGAGAAAGGTTGAACAAGTTAGGGCTTTATTCTTTGGAGCGCAGAAGGTTAAGGGGGGACTTGATAGAGGTTTTTTAAATGATGAGAGGGATAGACAGAGTTGACGTAGAAAAGCTTTTCCCACTGAGAGTAGGGAAGATTCAAACAAGGGGACATGACTTGAGAATTAAGGGACTGAAGTTTAGGGGTAACATGAGGGGGAACTTCTTTACTCAGAGAGTGGTAGCTGTGTGGAATGAGCTTCCAGTGAAGGTGGTGGAGGCAGGTTCGTTTTTATCATTTAAAAATAAATTGGATAGTTATATGGATGGGAAAGGAATGGAGGGTTATGGTCTGAGCGCAGGTATATGGGACTAGGGGAGATTATGTGTTCGGCACGGACTAGAAGGGTCGAGATGGCCTGTTTCCGTGCTGTAATTGTTATATGGTTATATTATATGGTTATATGAGAGGACGGTTCAGTTGGCTGATAAAAGCTGGGAAGAAACTTCCCCTGAATCTGGAGCTGTGCGTGTTCACACTTCTGCACCTTGACGGAGCCTTCTCTCGCCTCCCTCGGTTTCTCGCGCCTCTATTCTCATTCCACCTTTCCCCAGACAGAACCGGTCAATCCCCAGATCCCCCACCTTTCACCCACCGGCCACATCACCCATGCATCACCCTCTGTCACTTCGGCCTACAACAGAGAGTCCACAGGAGGTTTATGAGAATGATCCCAGGGATGAGTGGGTCAGGCAGCATTTCTGGGGAATATGGATAGGCAATGTTTTGGATCAGGACCCTGCTTCAAACTGATTGTAGTGGGGGAGGGGGGGCGGGGGGGAGGGAGGAGCTGGAAGGGAGGAGGGCCACAATAAAGCTTGTAAACGACAGGTAAATACAGGTGAGGAGGGTTGGTTGGCAGATGAGCACACACATGCTGAGATGAAAAGGAGACAAAAGGGTTTAAAATATGGCGACAAGGGAAGTGCAATGTGAATCCAGAGGAAGGGATATAGGTGAAAGGAAGAAATGTAGTTGTAGACAATATGTAGACATGTAGACAATATCAGGAGCAAGATGCAAAGGGAAGCTACCAAAATGAGATACAATCTTTAGGAGATGGTGTTAGACATGTCACTGAAGCTCAGAAGTACTTCAGGTGGACCAAAATAGAACAATGAAGACCATTTCCATAAGTTCATAGGAGCAGAATTAGGTCCATCGATCTACTCCGCCATTCGATCGTGGCTGATCTATCTTTCCCTCTCAACCCCATTCTCCTGCCTTCTCCCCATAACTTTTGACATCTTTAAGTACCTGTCAATCTCTGCTTAAGTTCCTGTCAATACCCAATGACTTGGCCTCCACAACCTCCTGTGGCAATGAATTCTTCAGATTCACCACCCTCTGACTAAAGAAATTCCTCCTTATCTCCTTTCTAAAGGTACGTTCTTTTATTCTGAGGCTGTGCCCTCTGGTCCTAGATTCTCCCACTTGTGGAAACATCCTCTCCTCATTCACTTTATCCAGACCTTTCACTAGTCAGTAAGTTTCAATGAGGATTCACCCCTCATCCTTCTAAACTCCAGAGAATACAAGCCCCAGCGCCTTCAAACGTTAATCATACTTGCAAAGGCAGCAGTGCAGCAGAGAGGACTGCAGATCTGATGATGGGAAGCGGAGTGACGACAAGGTCTTTACAATATCAAGACTGGACAGGATTAATCCAGTTCCCCAGGAGAAATTACTCTCAACCCAAAAATAGTAAGTAGGAATTACAACAGCAAGAGGCTGATGTATTTGTCTGCTCTTGGTACTGAGATTCATCTTTAGGGCAGTACTTTAGAGACAACATTAGCATGTAGTCGTGCCTCATCTAATCTCCAATTTACGGAATGAGTGCATCTGTTACCGAGCATTAACTTACAAAGGGAACGTATTGAAAGCCACTCAATGGATAAAAATGATGGCAACACAATTAAAAATTACAAAAGCAGAACACAACGTTGATGATATTTGAAACCGAGGGCTGGGAAATCATTTTCTAAATGATGCTAGTGGAGATTCTCTCCTGCTGCAATGCAGCTTTGATTACATTGAGTGATCGTGATGCTTAAATAGGTATCATCCCAAGACTGCATAATTAGCAATTAGATGCACATCTTTCAGTCAACAATTGGATGTATGTCAAAATAAATACCTCAGCTAATTGAAGAATCATAGCAAAGCAAATTTATTAGTCATCTTCACAAACACAAGGCATTCGCAGTTCAGCAGGAATTTCTCCAAGATTATTGTGGTCATCAGCCAGCACTCTCAGGTTGATAAGATCACTAACACACAAACATTAAGGTTCGGTTCTCTGTGATATATGTACTGTATATAAATGACATGGACAAAACAGCAGGTGGGTTAGTTAGTATGTTTGCAGGTGACACAAACATTTGTGAGGTTGCAGAGGGTGAGGAAGACTGTGAAAGGATACAGTGGGATATAGATCATGTACCAATAAGGGCAAACAATGTCAGATGGAGTTTAATGTGGGTAAATATGAGGCGTTGCATTTGCAAGTGTGGGTACAAGTGCAAGGGGGTATATATGCAGTTGGTGGCAAGACCTTTAACAGCACGGTAGTCTAAGATGAGGCACATACTATAACAACATTTAAAAGACACTTGGACAGATTCATGGACAAGAAAGATTTGAGAGGTATGAGTCAAACACAGGCGAATAGGACCAGTTTAGGCATGGCCGAGTTGGGCTGAAGGGCCTGTTGCTGTGCGGTACAACTCTGTGACTCCATAATCTTTCAGGACATCAGCGTGACCACGTAGTCTCCAGATTCCAGGAAGGCCAAACTTGCAGTGGAAGCAGCTCACAGAGGTTCATGAGATTGATTCCTCAGATGTTTGAGGTGATTTGATACATTTGACTATCAAAGGTCCACACCTGTGTGGTAGAGTGTACTGACTGGTTGCACCACCGCATGGTTCAGTAACTTGCATAGCCAGGAACAGAGAGTCAACAGAGAGTGCTAGATCTTGTGTGTTCATCTCAGTGGCTGACCTCCCCACCGTTGAAGGGATCCATAACTAAACGTTATTCCCTTTAGCCTGTATCTGTACACTGTGGACGGCTTGATTGTAATCATATGTAGTCTTTCCGTTGACTAGATAGCATGCAACAAAAGCTTTTCACTGTACCTCGGAACAGGTGACATTAAACTAAACTATAGGAAGTAGCACCACAAAAAGGCAGCTAATATCATCACAGACCCACAAGGAACACCCACAACACACAGACGAGCTGTGGCCAGGCCCATGCCCGACAGCTGGCCTGGCTCGCCCACCGTGGAACCGGGAAGTCGCTATGCTCGGCCCCTGCTCACCCGTGGACCAGAGAGGAGGGAGTCAGAGTTGGAACAGAGGGCCGGTGGGCAGGCCAGCTGCGGGAGGGAGTGCAGTGCCTCGACGGGGGAGTGGGCCGCTGGAGACCCTGCAACAGCCTGGGGCTCGGTTGGACCGGGAGCCACTACTAGAAGCCAACCGCATGGACAGGACTCAACCTGCAGCTGCAAGGAGCAGTGGAGCAACAGTGGAGGACACCAACAGCTATGCTTGACCAGGCCGACCCTGCAATGCTGCTAGGACAACGGGCCTTCACAGTCAGGTTAAGAAACTCCGCTCTGACAACTGGGACTTGAAAATGGCGCCCAACCTGGTAACTATGTATACTGACTCAGTGTACTATTTCTAAACACATGTACTGAGTTTAAGATGTGCTTATGTATAGTGATACTTGTACTGAACTGTATGCAAAAATGAATTTCACTGTAGCTCGGTACACGGGACAATAAAATACCATTGAACTATTGACCCCTGGCCACCCTCTCATCTTGCTACTACCATTGGGAGGAAGGTAACAGATGCCTTGAAACCGTGACCAGCAGGTTCAGGAACAGCTTCTACCCAACAACCATCAGACCCTTGGCCCGTCTTACATTACCTAAACCACAGCCCTGCCTCAGCACTGAAATACAGTGGACTTAGTTTAAGATTTACACAACGTACTTCGGTTGCATTATCATAGTCTGCTTATCCAGTGTAACTGATACTTTTTTAAGAAAGAACTGCAGATTCTGGAAAAATCGAAGGCAGACAAAAATGCTGGAGAAACTCAGCGGGTGAGGCAGCATCTATGGATAGAAGGAATAGGCGATGTTTCGGGTCGAGACCCTTCTTCAGACTGATGTCGGGGGGAGGGAAAAAGAAAGGAAGAGGCGGAGACAGTAGGCTGTGGAGGGGGAGCGGAAGGAGGGGGAAAGCAAGGACTACCTGAAATTGGAGAAATCAATGTTCATACCGCTGGGGTGTAAACTACCCGAGCGAACTATGAGGTGCTGTTCCTCCAATTTGCGCTGGGCCTCACTCTGGCAATGGCGGAGGCCCAGGACGGAAAGGTCGGATTCGGAATGGGAGGGGGAGTTGAAGTGCTCAGCAACAGGGAGATCAGGTTGGTTATTACGAACTGAGCAGAGGTGTTGGGCGAAGCGATCGCCAAGCCTGCACTTGGTGTCACCGATGTAGAGAAGTTGACACCTGGAACAGCGGATGCAATAGATGAGATTGGAGGAGGTGCAGCTGAACCTCTGCCGCACCTGGAAAGACTGCGAAAATGTCGGAGGATTATATGTTGTATGCGACGGCTGGTGGTGTGGAAAGTGAGGACAAGGGGGACTCTGTCCTTGTTACGAGTAGGGGAATGGGGAGTGAGAGCAGAACTGCGGGATATAGAGGAGACCCTGGCGAGAGCCTCATCTATAATAGAAGAGGGGAACCCCTGTTCCCTAAAGTATGAGGACATCTCTGAAGCCCTGGTGTGGAACACCTCATCCTGGGTGCAGATGTGGCGTAGATGGAGGAATTGGGAGTAGGGGATGGACAGGAAGCAGGGTGGGAAGAAGTGTAGTCCAGATAGTCATGGGAGTCAGTGGGCTTGTAGTAGATGTCGGTCAGTAGTCTGTTACCAGCGATGGAGATGGTGAGATCTAGAAACGGTAAGGAGATGTCGGAAATGGTCCACGGGTTTTTATATGTTGTATTGTTGAGTTAATGTTCCTGTAAAGCTGCAGCAAGAATTTCATTGCATATGACATTAAACACTCATGACCATGACTCTTGTTTGTGAGACAGTTGTCTCAGGAGGAAAGGATGAAGATGTTGGGCGTGTATTAGATAGATGGCCTAATAGGAACATAGTGAGGGGTGGTGAGGGGAGCTGCTGCGAGCACCGTGCAGGGTGGGGAATCGATAACCAATGGGTATAATAGGAAGGGTCTTGACCCGAAACGTCATCCATAACTTCTCTCCAGAGAAGCTGCCTGTCCCACTCACTTACTCCAGCTTTTTGTGTCTATCTTGGGTATAATTTTATTCTGAAGAAGGGTCCCGACCCAAAATGTCACCCGTTCTTTTTCTCCAGAGAAGCCGTCTGACCCACTGAGTTACTCCAGCACTTTGTGTCTTTGGTATAATTCTATTGTTAGCAGAGAGGAAAAGTTGTCTCGCCGAGAGAAACATAGAAACATAGGTGCAGGAGGAGGCCATTTGGCCCTTCGAGCCAGCACCACCATTCAATATGATCATGGCTGATCATTCAAAATCAGTACCCCATTCCTGCTTTTCCCCCATATCCCTTGATTCCTTTAGCCCAAAGAGCTATATCTAACTCTCTCTTGAAAACATCCAGTGAATTAGCCTCCACTGCCTTCTGTGGCAGCAAATTCCACAGATTTACCACTCTCTGGGTGAGAACGTTTTTCCTCATCTCAGTCCTAAATGGCTTACCCCTTGTTCCTGAACCGTGACCCCTGGTTTAGGACTCCCCCCATCAGGAACATTTTTCCTGAATCTAGCCTATCCAATCCTTTAAGAATCCTATAAGATACCCTCTCATCCTTCTAAATTCCAGTGAATACAAGCCCAGTCGACCCATTCTTTCAGCATATGTCAATCCTGCCATCCCGGGAATTAATGTGGTGAACCTACGCTGCACTCCCTCAATAGCAATAATGTCCTTCCACAAATTAGGAGACCAAAACCGCACACAATAATCCAGGTGCGGTCTCACCAGGGCCCTCCTAGCTCCTAAATTAAAATCCTCGCGCAATGAAGGCCAACATGCCATTAGCTTTCTTCACTGCCTGCTGTACCTGCATGCTTACTTTCAGTGACTGATGAACAAGGACACCCAGGTCTCGTTACACCTCCCCTTCTCCTAATCTGACACCATTCAGATAATAATCTGCCTTCCTGTTCTTGCCACCAAAGTGGATAACCTCACATTTATCCACATTATACTGCATCTGCCATGCATCTGCCCACTCACCCAACCTGTCCAAATCACCCTGCAGCCTCATAACATCCTCATCGCAGCTCACACTGCCACCCAGCTTTGTCATCCGCAAATTTGGAGATGTTACATTTAATTCCCTCGTCTAAATCATTAATATATATTGTAAATAACAGGGGTCCCAGCACTGAGCCTTGCGGCACCCCACTGGTCACTGCCTGCCATTCTGAAAAGGACCCGTTAATTCCTACTCTTTGCCTGCTGTCTGCCAACCAGTTCTCAATCCATGTCAATATCTATCCCCAATACCATGCTCTAATTTTGCACACTAATCTCTTGTGTGGAACCTTGTCAAAGGCTTTTTGACAGTCCAGATACACCACATCCACTGGCTCTTCCTTATCCATTCCACTTGTTACATCCTCAAAAAATTCCAGAAGATTAGTCAAGCATGATTTCCCCATCATAAATCCATGCTGACTTTGACCGATAGAGCAGTGGGGGTGAGGCCGAGATCAGAGCAGCGATGATCACATCGAGGGGCGCAGCCGCCATGCGGATCTATGTGGCTGTATTCTAGTCCTCTTTCTCACGTTGCTACGTGCCTGGTTTATTATGAGGGACTGTAGGAGGGATGAAAGTTCATGCCATTGCTCTTCTAAACTGCATGGTCAACGACCACAAATTCGACAATATACATCAAAGCCCTGCATATTTTCAAGATGGCTGATAAAAACTGATTAAAACTACCTGTTCATCGTTTCTGTGGTAGTCGTGTTCTTCCTCTGGTTTGTCCTCCATCTTCTGTTTATTTGAATCATCTTCCGGCTTTGTTTCACCTTACAAAAGTAAAGTGTACACGGTCAACCGTGCCGATTCAACACACCACAAAGCACGAGTGCGGAGAGATTCCCGACAGTTTCTGCTACCCTCTGGCAATGTCACAATTACCAAAATTAAACAGTCAACTTGAGCTTCATCAACTGGATCACACATGCACTCAGCACCCACAAACAAGCTCAGATTGGGTAGTTAAATGTCAATGCCGTTAATGTTCAGACACTGCAAGTTGCCTACTTCGGACTCTTCCATCCTCTTCCCTGGTTGATAGAGTTAGGACAGTGACTTTATCTATACATTATCGTAACTGGGAAGCTGCTTCAGCAATTGAGATACATACATTTATGTCAAACAATGGACTAATGTTCAAACGGCAAAATTAAGATGCTCACGGCAATTGCGACTAATTATTGGCACAATGGAAGTTCACAGTTTTGATCTAATTCCCATGATGGAGAGATCCCATAAAGGGATTTGGAGTATTGGTGCAGGATTCCCAAAGGGTTCATTTGCTGGATGAGTGGGCAGTAAGCAAGCAAATACAATGTTAGCATTTTTCTGAAGGACTAGAAAGTAAAACAGGGATATAATCCACTGGTCAGACCACATTTGTAATATTGAGAGCAGTTTTGGGTCCCATATCTGAGGAGGGATGTGCTGGTGTCGGAGAGTGTCCAAAGGAGGTTTACAAGAATTATCCCAGTACTGAGTGGGTTAACATATGATGAGTGTTTGATGGTGTGCCGGAGTTTAGAAAGATGAGGGGAGAATCTCATTGAAAATAGTGAAAGGCCTGGATAGGGTGGATGTGGAGAGGATGTTTCCACTAGTGGGAGAGTCTAGGGCCAGAGGGCACAGCCTCAGAATAAAAGGACGACTCTATACTTGTCATAGAGGGCATGTGGTGAAGATTCGCTAAACTGGATTGTGGGTTTACATTGTGAGTAGGCTGGGATTATTCTCTGGAATTCAGAGGAGTGAGAGATTTTATCACAAAGCAAATCTGCTACAAAAGCTGGCAGGATGGTCACAGGGAGAATGAGTCAGTAAGAACCATTGGTGACAATCTCAGAACATGGGCTGGCTTGCTCTAGATGAGGAAACATTTCTTAAACATATACATAGAATATAACAGGAGCGGGCTCTTCGACCCACAATATTTGTGCCGACCATCATGCCATGCAGTTGGTGGGAAACTTCTGGAAAGCTCTGCTGCAGAGGTTCAGGTATAGAGTTCATTCAAGAAAGAGCTTGATAGATTTTTGTTCATTCAGGTAATCAAGGGGTAGAGTACAGGATCGTGGCATTGAATAAGATGTCAGGATCTTGATCAATGGCAGAGTGGGAACAAGGGCACCTCCAGCTCTACTCATGATCTTATGTAGTCAGAGGACTGGAGACTGAATAAATCACCTTACTTGTTCCACTGAAGCTGATGTTGCAACATTTAATACAATTTTAGTGGCCATTAGGAGGCTTTTAGATGCATGGATATGCAGGGAATGGAGAGATATGGATCCCATGCAGACAGAGGAGATTAGTTGAACTTGGGATCATGTACAGCACAAACATTGTGGGCCAAAGGACCTGCTCCTGTGCTCTACTGTATTATGTTCTACATATTAGCATGTTCAATAAATTTACATCCAACATTTAAAATCACTTCTTTTGAAGCAAATTATAATTTTGTTGCGAAGGGAATTGGAATCGTTACTGCTTGAAAGCTCGCTCTTACTAAAATACATTTTTCATTCAGAGAAGGTAATTGCACGGCTGATATTGCATTATCTATATTACTAAATCTCTGATCTTGACCGCTTTTGGCCGACTGTGCTGCGATTTCCGAGAGTACGCCGCCACCTACGGCCGTCATTTTTGGCCACCTCGCTCAGAGCCCCCCTCCGCCGTATGAGTGCGGAGGATTTTTTCCGTCGATGAAAAATGAGAGAGATATTAATGTTTTTACAAAATTCCCCATTCTCTCTGCTGCCCCCACTGGCGGCAGGGCGAGGGACTATAAAACCAGGAAGTGACGTACCTCACTCAGTCTCTGCCAGACCAGGAAGCGAGAGGCTCACTGCTCTCTGAGTTGCGAATAACACTGAATGCACGTCTACTCCACGGTGAGTCCCCTCGATGCGGCTGCAAAGTGGCTGCAGCCCTTTTTAAAAAGTTTGTGTTCACAAAATGAATTTTGGTTGTCGGGTGTCTGCAGTCCAATTGTTTGCCTCGCCAGTCATTTAAACTCCCCTTCACTTTCCCATCCTATCTGAGGCCACATGGAGGAACAGCACCTCATATTCCTCTTGGCTAGCTTACAAACCAACAGTGTGAACACTGAATTCTCCAATTGCAGGGATTCCCCCTCATCTACCCAGCTTCCTCCCTTCCCCCTCCACACAACCTTTCTTTCCAACCCGCCACCCCGTCATTCCCATCCTTCACCTGCTCCATGCGCTTAACTCCCATCCCTCCGTGATCCACATGCCCCCTCCTGTTCCCTTCCACCCCTCCCCCTGACTCGACATTGCACTTCCCACCTTCCTTATCAGATTTCACATCTCCCCTTATCCCTACCAGGCCAGATTATCATCTCCACCCTTCTTAACCCACATGGCAATCAATTTCTCCTCACCTGGATGCACCTAGCACTAGCTCCACTCCTTCCCCTCACCTCGTTCTACCAGCAATCTCACCTCGGCTTGAATCTGTCTGAAAAAGGGTCCTGACTTCAAACATCTTCTGCCCATTTCCCTTCACAGATGCTGCCTGAGCCACTGAGTTCCACCAGCACTTTGATAGATTACCTGTGTCACACACTGATCATGCTTTGTCCAAAGATAGACACACAAACTCAGCGGGACAGGCAGCATCTCTGGAGAGAAGGAATGGGTGATGTTTTGGGTCGAGACCCTTCTTCAGACTGGCAACATACTCTGAGTGGGGCTATTTACAATATATATTAATGATTTAGATGAAGGGATTAAAAGTAACATTAGCAAATTTGCAGATGACACAATGTGGCAGTGTGACAAAGTGGCAAAGTGCAGGTGGCAGTGTGAACTGTGAGGAGGATGCCATGAGGATGCAGGGTGACTTGAACAGGTTGGGTGAGTGGGCAGATGCATGGCAGATGCAGTTTCATGTGGATAAATGTGAGGTTATTTGAGGAAGGACAAGATGTCCCAAATTTGAGGAAGGACATCTTGCTATTGAGGGAGTGCAGCGTAGGTTCACCAGGTTAATTCCCAGTATGGCGGACTGTCATATGTTGACAGAATGGAGCAGCTGGGCTTGTTTACTCTGGAATTTAGAAGGATGAGAGAGGATCTTATTGTAACATATAGGATTATATGGGTTTGGACACCCTAGAGGCAGGAAACATGTTTCCGATGTTGGGAGAGTCCAGAACCAGGGGCCACAGTTTAAGAATAAGGGGTGAACCATTTAGAACGGAGATGAGGAAAAGCTTTTTCACACAGAGAGTTGTGAATCTGTGGAATTCTCTGCCTCAGAAGGCAGTGGAGGCCAATTCTCTGGAGGCTTTCAAGAGAAAGTTAGATAGAGCTCTTAAAGACAGAGGAGTGAAGGGATATTGTGAGAAGGCAGGCACTGGTTATTGATAAGGGATGATCAGCCATGATCACAATGAATGGCGGTGCTGGCTCGAAGGGCCGAATGGCCTACTCCTGCACCTATTGTCTATTATCTATTGACCAATTTGTATTAAACCTGGGCAGTTTGGGCTATAAACCAGTGGCTAAATAGCGTAAACTCGTTCACACAACTTTCAGCCCACATATAAAGATGCCCAGTCCATCACTTCAGGCTTGAATTCTGACAGTAATTAGAGGGAGGCCATTCTCTAGCCGTGGGAAACTGAAATGGAACAGAATGTTCCAGCATTTTCTGTTTTACATCAAAAACTATTGATGTAAAACAGAAAATGCTAGTTTTATTTAAAAATATAAACTAGCGATTTGAAAGCTGGCCTATCAGAAACTAACTCCACGACTTACCCTCAGAATCTCCCATTGCAGTTTACAAGACAAAAAGTTTAACTATTGAGCTGACTCAAAATATTTTTTGAGGCTCCACAATAATTCCAACACTTATTGAACTCATCCGATCGAGACATTTGGCCATCTATTACCTCTGGCGAGAAGGTTCTCTCACAGTCTCATTAGTCCTCCATACCTAACAGGCATGCATTAAAGTTCAGTCCAGAACAACATGCTGCCCTGACACACAATCAGCACAGGCTAAATTAAGTTTAAAAGCAAGATAGTATGTTTGAGCAAGAACTTCCATGAGTCCAAAAAAGGAAAGGGACTAACCATCATGGAGTGAATCGAACAGTTGTTTAGCTGTGCACGTCTCACCTTTCACCTCTCCGGGCATTTCAAGGCCAAGTTTCTGATAAAAGTCTTTTTGTTTCTTTAACTCCGCTGTAAATAACAAATGGTCTCGATTTAACCAATTGTGGTTACACAATATTACAAGATCAACATTTTGCTTTATCTCTAAGATGTCCGGATTCCTGGAACTGGACTAATGAAACATATAATTCCCGAGTTTATAATGTCCACAGAACCTATTCCATGACACAAAAACAATTTGGAGTGATTAAAAAAATTGCAGCTGATCATACAAAAGACTTCCAAAACATCAGTGGTCTGGTAGCAGGTGAAAGACTGAAGATAGGCACAAATGGTTGGAGGAACTCAGCGGGTCAGGCAGCATCTCTGGAGAAAAGGAAGAGAGGAAGAGGTGATGTTTGAGGTGGAGACAACTTCATCACACTGCCATCAGTTGGATGTCAGTTTCATCAGGTGAAAGACTGATCCCTGCCTGTGACTGACTGCAGGTACGGTTCTTCTGCATGTAGGACACACACCACAGGAGTGGGAGATTCAAGAAAATTACATCCTTGAAATTTCAGCATTCAGTTCTTTTCTGCACTCACACCTGCTTTTAACTCTGGCTGTTGTTCTAATCATCTGCTTATCAAATCCCCCCCTTCTCACGTGTCCGGGCTTTGTCCTGCCTCTCTCCTCTCTCCCAGCTTCCCCTCCCCATCCCTACAAGCAGTCTGAATAAGGGTCCCAACCTGAAATGTCACCTATCCATGTTCTTCAGAGGGGTTGCCTGACCCGCTGAATTAGTCCAGTACATTGTGTGCTCTGTGTCCTTTAGTGTGGATTATCATTTGCAGTTTCTTGTTTCTACATAAGGTGTACAGTTAATGGCAGGATCCTTAACCCTTGAGTGTAAGAGTACAAGTCACATTGCAGGTTTATAGGACTTTGGTCGGGCCGCATTTGGACTATTGCGTGCTGTTCTGATCACCCCATTACAGGAAGGATGTGGAGGCTTTGGAGAGGGTGCAGAGGAGGTTTACCAGATTGATTCTTGGATTGGAGGGTATTAGCTATAGAGAGAGTTTGGACAGGCTTGGGTTATTTTCTCTAGAATGTCAGAGGCTGAGGGGAGACCTGATAGAAGGAAATAAAATGATGAGAGGCATAGATAGGTAGAAAGTCCGAGCATTTTCCCTAGGTTGGAAATATCCAACATTAGAGGACATACTTTAAGGTCAAGGCATTTAGGTACAAGACATTGGTGAGACCACATTTAGAGTATTGTGTTCAATTTTGTTCAGGAAAGACGTTGTTAAGATGCAAAGGGTGCAGAGATTTACGAAGATGTTGCCAGAGCTATAGAGAGAGGTTGTGCAGGCTAGGACTTTATTCCATGAAGCACAGGAGGATGAGA
The DNA here is from genome assembly GCF_010909765.2 of Amblyraja radiata. Lineage (NCBI taxonomy): Eukaryota > Metazoa > Chordata > Chondrichthyes > Rajiformes > Rajidae > Amblyraja > Amblyraja radiata. The sequence continues at coordinate 35,600,934 of NC_045956.1, read as the reverse complement.
TCACGAGAGGAATATATAGGGTAAATGGACACAGTCTAAAGAACCAGAGGACATAGGTTTAAGGTGAGGGGAGAAAGATTTAATGGGAACCTGAGGGGCAACTTTGTTTTTACACGAAGAGTGGTAGGTATATGGAACAATGAAAGGCACCTATTTTCTATGTTTCTATGTTTAGAAGTCCAGATAAGTTTTTTTTTGCCTTCCATCACAACGATGTGATGGATGTTTGTGTAAACTATGTTGTGTCTCGGGTCTTTTTGTTTTGTAATGTATGGCTGCAGAAACGACATTTCGTTTGGACCTCAAGGGGTCCAAATGACAATAAATTGAATTGTATTATTGTAAGAGGAGGTAGGTGAGGCAGGTTAAAAACATTTGGACAGGTACATTGAAAGGATAGGTTTACCAGAATGATGTATAGGGCTATGTTGTATAGGGCTCTGGTGAGACCACATCTGGAATATTGTGTACAGTTTTGGTCTCCTAATTTGAGGAAGGACATCTTTGTGATTGAAGCAGTGCAACGTAGGTTCACGAGATTGATCCCTGGGATGGCGGGACTGTCATATGAGGAAAGATTGAAATGACTAAGCTTGTATTCACTGGAGTTTAGAAGGATGAGGGGGATCTTATAGAAACATAAAATTATAAAAGGACTGGACAGTGAGTCCAGAACCAGGGGCCACAGTCTTAGAATAAAGGGGAGATCATTTAAGACTGAGGAGAGAAAAACATTTTTCACCCAGAGAGTTGTGAATTTATGGAATTCCCTGCCATGGGGGCAGTGGAGGCCAAGTCACTGGATGGATTTAAGAGAGAGTTAAATAGAGCTCTAGGAGCTAGTGGAGTCAAGGGATATGGGGAGAAGGCAGGCACGGGTTATTGATAGGAGATGATCAGCCATGATCACAATGAATGGCGGTGCTGGCTCGAAGGGCTGAATGGCCTCCTCCTGCACCTATTTTCTATGTTTCTATGTTTAGGAGGATATGGACCAAACGCAGGCAGGTGGACTAGTGTAGATGGAGCATGGGCAAGTTGGGCCGAAGGGCCTGTTTCCACGCTGTTTGACTATGTCAGAGGGGGGAAGTTTAAAGAGGATGTGTGGGGCACATTTGTCTACACAGAGAGTGATGAGTGCCTGGAAGGCAGTGCTCGGGGAGGTGGTGGAGGCAGATACAATCGTGGCATTTAGGAGTCTTTAGATTAGCACATGCATCTGCAGGGAATGGAGGGATATGGTGCACATACAGGCAGGAGGGATGAGTATAATTTTGTACAGACATTGTGGGTGGAAAGCCTGTTGCCGTCCTATACTGTTCTATGTATTCCCGACTGTCATAAGTACATCACATTGAGAAGACGTAGTCAGCGTTTCACACGGACAACTGCAAATTCACCACTGCAATTCATTTCTGAGAGTTTAATTCTCAATTCCCTAAGTAATGAATGATAACTAGGGCATGGTTACCAAGTAGGTAGGGATGAATTGGAGGTGAAATGGGAGTGGTGACTCAATCACATGATTTATTTTTCTTTCTCAAAATAACTTTGAAACGACCCCAGTAAGCACAAGATTTGCATTGTAGTGAAATATGTATTCTTATAGTTTTTTTCCTTATCTCTAGTGTTTTCAGTTTAATACAAAAAGTTGGATTCCTGAATGTATGATGAATAAAAACACAAGGTTTTATATCTATATAGTGATGCACCTGGAAAAGGAAAGGAAAAATGTCTCGTGAAAACTAGATCAGGAATTACACAAGCCACATTTCTGGAAAAGAACTCCAATTTGCCGGAAGGAACATACTCTACATCTGTCAAAACAAATAGTTCCTCAGATGATCCCATTGTTATTTCATTCCAAGTTCTCATGGCTGACTGCAATGCAGTACTGCTTTACAGTGTTACCTCCTAGGGGAAACTAGGAGCTGAAGACAAGCCAGCCGAATGCAAATTGTAAGTCATCGACTGTACAGCTCAGAAATGGGCTCTTTGGCCCACCACATGCTGATTGTTTTACCCAGCTGCACTAATCCCATTTATCTGAACTTTCCTTACATGACCGTGTGCCCCTCAGCAGCATGCTTCAGATATCAACCACTCTCCCTGTAAAAAAAACTTTCGCCACAAATCCCCTCTAAAATTCCTTCCTCTTACCTTCCACCCATGCCCTTGTGTTTTTTCATATCACCAAGTGCCATGGAACACTTCAGGTTTATGTTCATGGTTTAATTTAATGACAAATGCTGGCTTCAAACATAGAACAGTACAGCAACGGAACAGGCCCTTGGCACCACAATGTCTGTGCCAAACGCGATGCCAAGAAAAACTCATAATCCACATCCCTCTATTCCCTGCATACCCATGTCCCTATCTAAAAGCCTCTTAAACACCCCCATTGTATGTGCCTCCACCACCCCTGGCAGCATGTTCACCACACGCTGTAAAATAAACTTACCCCGCACATCTCCTTTAAACTTTGCCCCCTCAGAAAGCTATGCCCTCTGGGATTTGATATTTCCATCCTGGGGAAAAGGCTCTGACTGTTTACCCTGTCTATGTCTCAGTCTATTGCAGTGTCGGATCAGGGTATTACAAAAGGCAGCAGTTGGATTGGTTGAGTCAACAAATTTGGCTAATTGAGCAGCAAGGAAGGCAAGGTGCAGCAGAGTGGCCCGTTGGGTGTAGATGTGTTGGGAGAGTGGCTTTTTGACGCAAGAGGCTTCTGTGAGAAGGTAAAAGTATATTCTTGTGTTTCTTGTGTGTGATTGTTGTGGGTTTTTTTCCTCGTGGTTGTAGTGCAGTAGTGGTGGCATGTAGAATGGTCCAATGTTCCTCCTGCAATATTTGGGGTATAGGTTGCATTAGGAAACTAGAGCTGCAGTTAGATGACCTTGGGATCAAACATCTGGATGAATGCGCTTCATAGATGGGAGTAAAAGTGAGGAGGTCAAGCCCAAGGTCAGGAAGAGAGCAAGTGGGTGACAAGTTCACAAGTTAAAGGAGTAGAATTAGACCATTCGGCCCATTGAGTCTCCTCTGCCATTCAATCATGGCTGATCTCTGCCTCCTAATCCCATTTTCCTGCCTTCTCCCCATAATCATAACCCTTGACACCCGAACCACAAGAAATGGGAGAAGGCAGAGAGCCACAGTGACCCCTGTGGTTAATCCCCTTAAACGGGTATACCCTTCTGTACACTGTTGTGGGGAGGGTGAGTTGCCAGGGGTGAGCAGCAGTCGCAGTCAAGTCTGTGGCACTGAGCATGGCTCTGAGACAGTGGGGAAGGATAATATCAGGCAGATAGTCAGATGGAAAAATCAAGTACTGGAGGGCATAGCTCAAGGTGAGAGGAGCAAAATTTAAAGATATGTAGAGCAAGTTTTTTTATACAGAGGGTGGTGAGTGCCTGGATTGCACAGCTGGGGGTGGTGGTGGAGGCAGATACAATAGTGGTGTTAAAGAGCCTTTAAGTTAGGTACATGGAAATGCAGGGGATGGAGGGATATGGATCACGTGCAGGCAGAAGTGATGATGGCATCATGTTCAGTGCAGTCTTTGTGGGCTGAAGGGTCTGTTCCCGTGCCGTGCTGTACTGTTCTACCTACTCTGATTCAAGCAGAACAGCCCTCTGAGTAGGTCTTAGCATCATGTTGGGCACAGACATTGTGGGCAGAAGGGCCTGTTCCTGTGCTGTACTGCTCTGAGTTCCAGGAGGTAGGTGACCATCTAAAGCAGTCGGTCACATAGGTCTGAGCTGAAGAGGAATTTCTTCACCAGAGTGGAGAAGCTGAGGAATTCTTGACCACAGAAAGCAGCTGGAAGCAAATCATGAAATCTGTAAATATGTACAAAAGGGAGTGAGTTAAATTGTGGCAATTGTGTCCAGGTGCAGTTGCTTATAGGTTGCATTAGGAAATAAAGGGGAGGTCATTTAAGACTGAGGTGAGAAAAAACGTTTTCACCCAGAGAGTTGTGAATTTATGGAATTCCCTGTCACTGGATGGAGTTAAGAGAGAGTTAGATAGAAACATAGAAACATAGAAATTAGGTGCAGGAGTAGGCCATTCGGCCCTTCGAGCCTGCACCGCCATTCAATATGATCATGGCTGATCATCCAACTCAGTATCCCGTACCTGCCTTCTCTCCATAACCTCTGATCCCCTTAGCCACAAGGGCCACATCTAACTCCCTCTTAAATATAGCCAATGAACTGGCCTCAACTACCCTCTGTGGCAGAGAGTTCCAGAGATTCACCACTCTCTGTGTGAAAAAAGTTTTTCTCATCTCGGTTTTAAAGGATTTCCCCCTTATCCTTAAGCTGTGACCCCTTGTCCTGGACTTCCCCAACATCGGGAACAATCTTCCTGCATCTAGGCTGTCCAACCCCTTAAGAATTTTGTAAGTTTCTATAAGATCCCCTCTCAATCTCCTAAATTCTAGAGAGTATAAACCAAGTCTATCCAGTCTTTCTTCATAAGACAGTCCTGACATCCCAGGAATCAGTCTGGTGAACCTTCTCTGCACTCCCTCTATGGCAATAATGTCCTTCCTCAGATTTGGAGACCAAAACTGTACACAATACTCCAGGTGTGGTCTCACCAAGACCCTGTACAACTGCAGTAGAACCTCCCTGCTCCTATACTCAAATCCTTTTGCTATGAAAGCTAACATACCATTCGCTTTCTTCACTGCCTGCTGCACCTACATGCCTACTTTCAATGACTGGTGTACCATGACACCCAGGTCTCGCTGCATCTCCCCTTTTCCTAATCAGCCACCATTTAGATAATAGTCTGCTTTCCCGTTTTTGCCACCAAAATGGATAACCTCACATTTATCCACATTATACTGCATCTGCCAAACATTTGCCCACTCACCCAGCCTATCCAAGTCACCTTGCAGTCTCCTAGCATCCTCCTCACAGCTAACACTGCCCCCCAGCTTAGTGTCATCCACAAACTTGGAGATATTGCCTTCAATTCCCTCATCCAGATCATTAATATATATTGTAAATAGCTGGGGTCCCAGCACTGAGCCTTGCGGTACCCCACTAGTCACTGCCATTGTGAAAAGGACCCGTTTACTCCTACTCTTTGCAGATAGAGCTCTAGGGGCTAGTGGAGTCAACCTGGCGACAACCTACGACAGCACCTACTTCACGAGAGGTCAAATCCACTGTCGCCGAAAATGTTTCAACATGTTGAAAATTTAGCGGCGACCAGAAAGACGCTACAACTTTTTGTGTGACTGAGGAGACTACTGCCGGTGACCACTGGCGAACATGTGGCGACAAACTAGTCGCCTGTAGTTGCCTAAAAAGTCGACTAAGTGGGACAGGCCCATAACCCCACATTCCTACAAAGCTGCCTTCAGATTCCATGACTCATCTGCACTCTAGTGACAATTTAGTGTCCAATTAAGCAGCTGACCCATATATTTTCTGGGATGTGGTGGAATCTGGAGCACTCTGAGGTCACAAGGGTGAACATGTAAACTCCACACAGACAGCACCACGGGTCAGGACTGAACTTGATCGGTGGAGCTATGAGCAAAACACAAAGTGCTGGAGGAACTCAACAGGTCAGGCAGCATCTGTGGTAGGCATGGAGACATTTTGGGTCAGGACACTTCAGATAAGGCAAGGAGAAATTAAATGTAAAGCTGGAGGGAGGGGTATGGGTAGTACGGGACCGGGAGAGTGAAACTAGGGAGGATAAAAGGGAAATCAGGGAGCTGAAGATTTGAGATAGGCATATGGTGGAGGGGAAAGGAGTAGGCAGGGTGGCTGGGAGGGGTGGTAAGAGAAATGTATGCGCACTGAGGTGGGAGAAGCACAAGAAAGGGAAGGGGGTATTACTATAAATTGGGGGATTCAATGTTCGTTCCATTAGGTCTTAAGCTAACCAAGTGGAATATGTTTGCATGTGGCCTCACTCTGACCATGGTGTAGGCCTTAGACAGAAAAGTCAGTGTGGGAATGGGAATGGTTAGCAACCAGGAGATCCAACACGTCAAAGGTGGAAATATCGAAGAATGATGTGTTGGATGTGGAGGCCGGTGGGCGTAACGTAAGGACCAGGGGAATTCTATCCTTGCCTGTCCAGGGAGAGCAGTGAGAGCAGAATTGCAAAACACAGAGGAGACACAGGAGAGGGATCATATACAACAGCAGGAGAGAATCCATCATTACTAAAGAAAGAGGACACCCCTGGTGTCCTGGATTGGGAAGCCTCATCTTGGGAGCAGATGCTGCGGAGATGGAGAAATTAGAGTCATAGAATGATACAGTGTGGAAACAGGCCCTTCGGCCCAACTCGCCCGCACCAGCCAACAATGTCCCAGCTACACTAGTCCCACTTGCCAGCGCTTGGTCCATATACCTCCGAACCTGTCCTATCCATGTACCTGTCTAACTGTTTCTTAAACGATGGGATAGTCCCAGCCTCAACTACCTCCTCTGGCAGCTTGTTCCATACACCCACCACATTGTGTGGAAAGTTACCCCTCGGATTCCTATTAAATATTTTCCCCTTCACCTTGAACCTATGTCCTCTGGCCCTCGATTCCTGTACTCTGGGCAAGAGACTCTGTGCATCTACCCGATCTATTCCTCTCATGATTTTGTATACCTCTATAAGATCTCCCCTCATCCTCCTACGCTCCATGGAATAGAGATCCAGCCTACTCAACCTCTCCCTACAGTTCACACAATTGAAAGTAAAGGTTGCAGGAGGCAGAGTGGGAGGAGGTGTAGTCGTGTGAGTAAGTAGGTTTGCAATGGTCGTCAGTCGATAGTCTGTCCTGGTTTGGAGACAGAGATTGAGAACAGGTGTAAGACCTATTCGCAAGTCCATGGTTTCCCTTTCATCCCCTATCTGTCCCCTCCCCCCTGTCCATTACTGCCCCTATCCCTCCCTCCGGCTTTACATTTCACTCCTCCGTATCTCACACCTATTTGTCTCCTTTTCACCTCCAGCCTTTGTTACTTACTCCACCCATCTACCAATCAGCCCCTCACCTGTATGTACCTATCACTTGCCAGGTTTTATCCTATCCCACCTCTCTTCCAGCTTTCTCCCCCCTACTCCATCAGTCTGAAGAAAGGTCCCGACCCGAACCTTCGCCTCTCCATTCTGCCTCCTCAATGCACCAAGCACAGGGAGGATGCACCTGCTTCCACATCTGGAGAGGGTGCAGGTAGGGGTTGTTGCTGGGGACAGATGTTGGGAGAGATGTGTAAAATGAGGAGTGAAGAGAACTAGAAGGAGTGGTGTGGAACTGGGGGGGTTAGAGAAGTGGGAGAGAGACAAGGAGGAACAAAGGTGAGCACATGATTCTGAGAATCAATCCTAACCGCGCCTTCTGCCCCTCCCCGCCCCACACTTCCCATTCTCCCTGACCCTGCCCGCCCTGACCCCCCTAATCACCGACCTCGACCCTCTTTCCTGCCCCCACCATTGCCCGACCTGCCCCCCGACCCCAACCACTGCCCCAAGCCCCCACCGCGACCCCCTTTCCCACCCCAACACCCCCTGACCCCTGTCCGCACCGTCCGACCAACCACCTTCCTTCCACCATGACCCCCCTTGACTCCCCACCCCGACCCCTATCATCAGCCGACCACCCATCCAACCCCTGCCCGCCCCGAGCGTCCTGACCCCTGCCCACTCCGACCCCATCACCACCCTACCCACTGCCCACCCCCCTCACCCTGACTCCCCAACCACCCCACCACAGCCCCGCTACCCTGACCCCCCAACCTCCACCCAACCAACCCCCCCACCCTGACCCCCCAACCTCCACCCAACCAACCCCCCACCCTGACCCCCCAACCACCCCACCACAACCCCCCACCCTGACCTCCCAACCTCCACCCAACCAACCCCCCCACCCTGACCCTCCAACCTCCACCTAACCAACCCCCCCACCCTGACCCCCCAACCACCCCACCACAACCCCCCACCCTGACCTCCCAACCACAATCCCCCACCTAACTCTCCCTCCCGTCCTGACTCCCTCGTCCCCCCCCCACCCCCTCCCACCCTCCACCATTTATGTCCTTTTTTCCTTGCAAAATAGGTAAAACCTCATCTGTGAGAGAATTCAAAAGTCATCACTTACCTTCTTGGAGCCCAGGCACCAGTTTGTAGACAATATCTTGCATTGTACGGTCGTGTCTATGAAATCCATGAAAGAGTATCATATAATTATTGTCTTCACATAAAGTGCTAACATTTCCAAACTGCACTCCAAGTAACAAGGTGATGTTAGAGGTTGACAATTACAACAATTCATTGATGTCCTAGACAGAGAAAGTTAAGGGGGGAATGTAAAAAATCAAGGAACTGCAGATATCGGTTTACAAAAAAAGGCACAAAGTACTGGAGTAACTCAGCACCTTACTGTAACCCTGCTACAAACCTACAGACTCCCGCAGTTATCTGAACTACACCTCATTTCATGCCATCTCTTGCAAAGACACTTGCAAGGGGAGGTACTATCCCCTCCTCCCAATTTCTCCATTTCTTCCGCATCAGCTGCCAAGATAACATTTCCATTCAAGGACATCCAAGATGTCCTCTTGCTTTAGTAAACACGGTTTCTCCCCCCCTCTGCTGTCATAGATAGATCCCTCACCTGCACCTCCTCTCTGCCCCGTAGTTCTGCTCTTGTTTCCCCTGCCCACAGAAAGAACAAAGTTAAGAGTTCTGGATAGACACATAATGCTGGAGTAACTCAGCGGATCAGACAGCATCTCTGGAGAAAAGGAATAGATGACGTATCTGGTTGAGACCCTTCTTCAGATAGAATTCCCCTGGTCCTCACCTTTCACCTAACCAGCCTCCACATCACCCTCTGGCATTTCCATCACCTCTAACGTGATCAACCAGTCACATATTCCCATCTCCACCTCTTTCCACCTTCCGCAGAGACGGTTCCCTCTGCAACTCCTTGGTTCACTTATCCCTTCCCACCCAAACCATCTCCATCACAGGTACTTTGCCCTGCAACCGCTTACCTCCTCCCTGGGACCCCAGCAGTCCTTCCAGGTGAGACAGAGGTTCACGTACACCTCCTCTAACCTCGTCTACTGCATTCGGTTTTCCGGATGAGGCCTCCTTTACATGGGCGAGACCATGCATGGACTCGCCGACTATTTCACTGAAAACGCACTCACTCTAACAAGGCCTGCTGGATCCCCCGGTTGCTAACCTTTTTATCTCCCCTTCCCATTCCAACACTGACCATTCTTTGCTGTGCCTCCTCCATTGCCAGAGTAGTGAGACCATACACCAACTGGAGGAACAGCACCTCATACCCGCATGGGTAGCTTACAACCCAATTGTATGAAAACTGAATTATCCAATTTTAGACAACTACAAATCCCACTCTCCTTTCTTTCCTCACAAAGCTCCTCCCATACCCTATGCCCCACCTGGACTGGCACCTATTCCTTCCCCCTCCATCTATATTCCTTCCTCAAGCTTAGCACAGGTGCGCCACAAGGATGTGTGCTGAGTCCAATATTGTATACAATATACACTTACGACTGTATACCAACACACAGTACAAACAGGATCATCACGTTTGCGGACGACACGACTGTGGTGGGACTGATAAACAACAACGACGAGTCTGCCTACAGGGATGAAGTCCAAAAACTGACCGTCTGGTGTACCAAAAACAACCTGGTACTAAACCCATCAAAGACAAAAGAACTTGTCGTTGACTTCAGGAGGAAGAGGAGAGAGGAACCTGCTCCCTTATACATCAAAGGAGACATGGTGGATAGAGTCAACGACTTTAGGTTCCTGGGAATAAACATCTCCCAAGACCTCAAATGGCAAATGAACACCGTCACTCTCTTGAAGAAGTCTCATCAGCGGCTGTATTTCCTGAGGTCTCTAGGGAGAGCTAACGTCTCACAGCCGCTGCTGTTGTCCTTCTATCGATGCGCCATGGAAAGTATCCTCACCTACGGAATCCTGGTGTGGTTTGCCAGCTGTACTGTGGCTGAGAGGAGGGCGCTGCAGGGAATTATAAAAACTGCGCAGCGCATTACAAACGCTAACCTGCCCTCCTTGGATGACTTATACAAGGCCCGATGCTTGCGCAGGGCCATAAATATCAAGAAGGACACATCCCACCCTGCCAACCACCTTTTTACTCTGCTACCCTCGGGGAGGCGACTCAGGTCTCTGTAGACTAAAAAATAGTTTCTACCCATGTGCAGTAAAAGAGCTTAACTCCAATAGTGAACACTGGGAAGCAAGAAGTAACTTCGAGGAATACCGCTAAATTCTTTTAAACTTTTTTTAAAATGTATCTATTATTTTACTATTAACTATACATATGTGTATTGGTTGTTGTGTTGTATTTCTTTTAACGGAGGAGAAGCAAATGGAATTTAGTTGCTCAGTTGTGCAATGACAATAAACATATTCTATTCTATTCTAAGCTTCACAATGCGCAACACCAATCCTTTTGCTCACACCTTCTCTGGCCTTTGTCCCTTTGTCTAACCATCTGCCTATCAAATGCTCCCACTCTCACCTGTACCAACCTATTACCTGCCTGGCTTAATCCTACCCTTTCTCTCTTCCAGCTTTCTTCCCTCTCCCTATAATCAGTCTGAAAAAGGGCCCCAACTTGAAACATCAAGAAAGAAGGGAGAGAGAAAGCAGGGAATTATAGATCAGTTAGCATCGGTGGTGGGGAAGCTGCTGGAGTTGATTATTAAAGATGTAATAGCGGCACATTTGGATAGCAGTAACAGGATCGGTCCGAGTCAGCATGGATTTACGAAGGGGAAATCATGCCTGACAAATCTTCCGGAATATTTTGAGGATGTAACAAGTAAAATTGACAATGGAGAGCCAGTGGATGTAGTGTACCTGGACTACACAGGAGTTTAGTGGGCAAAATTAGAGCACATGATATTGGGGGTAGGGTATTGACATGGATAGAAAATTGGTTGGCAGACAGGAAACAAAGAGTAGGGATTAACAGGTCCCTTTCAGAATGGCAGGCAGTGACTCGTGGGGTGCTGCAAGGCTCGGTGCTGCGACCGCAGCTATTTACAATATACATTAATGATTTAGATGAAGGATTAAAAGTAACATTAGCAAATTTGCAGATGACACAAAGCTCGGTGGCAGTGTGAACTGTGAAGAGGATGCTATGAGAATGCAGGGTGACTTGGGTAGGTTGCGTGAGTGGGCAGATGCATGGCAGATGCAGTATAATGTGGATAAATGTGAGGTTATCCACTTTGAAGGCAGATTATTATCTGAATGGTGTCAGGTTAGGAAAAAGGGAAGTACAACGAGACCTGGATGTTCTTGTTCATCAGTCACTGAAAGTAAGCATACAGGTACAACAGGCAGTGAAGAAAGCTAATGGCATGTTGGTCTTCATAACGAGAGGAGTTGAGTATAGGAGCAAAGAGGGCACACGGCCTTGGTGAGACCACACCTGGAGTACTGTGTGCAGTTTTAGTCTCCTAATTTGAGGAAGGACATTCTTGCTATTGAGGGAGTGCAGTGTAGGTTCACGAGGTTAATTCCCAGATGGCGGGACCTCTGTACTACATCTGGGAGATTGTTTGTGTTTTCCTTAGTGAAGACAGAACCAAAGTACCTGTTCAACTCTTCTGCCATTTCCTTGTTCCCCATAATAATTGCACCTGTTTCTGCTTTCAAGGGACCCACATTTGTCTTTACTAATCTTTTTCTCTTAACATATCTAAAGAAGCTTTTACTATCCGCCTTTATATTCTTGGCCAGCTTACCCTAGTACTTCATCTTTTCACCCCGTATTGCCCTTTTTGTTACCTTCTGTTTGAAAGTTTCCAAATCCTCTGGCTTCCCACTATTCTTTGCTATGTTATACACATTTTCTTTTAGTTTTATTCCATCCCTAACTACTCTTGACAGCCACGGTTGCCTCTTACTCCCTTAGAATCTTTCTTCCTCTATGGGATAAATGATCCTGCATCTTCTGGATTATGCCCAGAAATTCCTGCCATTGCTGTTCCACCGTCAGTCCTGCTAGGATCCTTTTCCAATCGACCTTGGCCAGCTCCTCTCTCATGCCTTCAGTCTCCCTTGTTCAACTGCAACACTTACAATACTGATTTAATCTTCTCCCTCTCAAATTGCAGATTAAAACTTATCATATTATGATCACTACCTCCTAGCGGTTCATTTACTTTGAGTTCCCTTGGTTCATTAGACAACACTAAATCCAGAATTGCCTTCTCTCTGGTAGGTTCCAGTACAAGCTGCTCTATGTAGACTTGAGAACATTGGTGGTAGACCCAGGGGGGATATCTAGAGGACTGTTTTTATGCTGTGATGGAAACAGATACAATGGTGACTAAAATATTAAAGGTGACAAAACTGTACAGCTACAGATAAAGAGCAAGACGGGCATCCGCAGTCCACGTTGTAGTTAATTGTAGTAAATAAGAATGAAAGAACAAAAGGTGATATCGTACTCAGTGAAGATGGTTATCAAAAATTACAACAGGATCAGTTGGGCAAGTAGGCTGAGTTAATGGAGTTTAATGCAGATAAGTATGAGGTAGAACCTTCACATTGAATGGCAGGGCCTTGGGGAGTGTTGCATAGCAAAGGGATCTTGGAGTGCAGGTAAATGGTTCAATGACAGTGATGTCACAGGTAGATAGGGTGGTCAAGGCATTTGGTATATTGGCCTTCATCAGTCAGGGTATTAAGTATTGAAGTTGCAACATTATGTTATAGTTGTACAAGATGTTGGTAAGGCTGTGTTCAGTTTTGGTCATTCTGCTATAGGAAGGCTATCATTAAACTGGAGAGAGTGCCGAGAAGATCTACGAGTTGAAGATTTAAGATGTTGCCAGGACACAAGAACATCAGCTATAGGGAGAGGTTAGGTCTATAGGCATGGAGTCATAGAGTGATACAGCATGGAAACATGTGCCCACACTGGCCAACATGTCCCAGCTACACTAGTCCCACCTGCCAGCATTTAGTCCATATCCCTCCAAACCTGTCCTATCCATGTACCTGTCTAACCACTTCTTAAATATTGGGATAGTCCCAGCCTCAACTACCTCCTCTGGCAGCTTGTTCCATACACCCACCACCCTTTGTGTGAAAAACTTACCCCTCAGATTCCTATTCAATCTTTATAACCTTATAACCATATAACAATTACAGCACGGAAACAGGCCATCTTGGCCCTTCTAGTCCGTGCCGAACACTTACTCTCACCTAGTCCCATCTACCTGCACTCAGACCATAACCCTCCATTCCTTTCCCATCCATATACCTATCCAATTTATTTTTAAATGATAAAATCGAACCTGCCTCCACCACTTCCACTGGAAGCTCATTCCACACAGCTACCACTCTTTAAGTAAAGAAGTTCCTCCTCATGTTACCCCTAAACTTTTGTCCCTTAATTCTCAAATCATGTCCTCTTGTTTGAATCTTCCCTACTCTCAATGGAAAAAGCTTATCCACGTCAACTCTGTCTATCCCTCTCATAATTCTAAAGACCTCTATCAAGTCCCCCCTTAACCTTCTGCGCTCCAAAGAATAAAGACCTAACTTTGTTCAACCTTTCTCTGTAACTTAGGTGCTGAAACCTTGAACCTATATCCTCTGGTTCTCGATTCACCTATTCTGGGCAAGACTGTGCAAATACCCAATCTATTCCTCTCATGATCTTATACACCTCTATAAGATCACCCCTCACCCTCCTGTGCTCCAAGGAATAGAGACCCAGCCTATTCAACCTTTCCCTGTAGCTCAGACCCTCTAGTCCTGGCAACATCCTCGAAAATCGTCTCTGTACCCCTTGCATCTTTTCTATAACACGGTGCCCAGAACTGAACACAATACTCTAAGTATGGCCTCACCAACTTCTATACCAATACTCTGGCTGATGAAGGTCAATGTGGCAAAAGCGTTTTTGACCACCTTATCCACCTGCACTCCAGGATCATTCTCCCCAGAGGCCTAGAATTCATTGTGTAGGTCCTGCCCATGTTAGACTTCCCAAAATGCAACACCTCACATTTCTCTGTATTAAATCCCATCAACCATTCCTCAGCCCACCTGGCCAATCGATCAAGATCCTTTTGCAAATGTTCACAACCATCTTCACTATCTGTAAAACCGCCCACTTTTGTATCACAAGCAAACTTGCTAATCTTGTCCTGTATGTTCTCATCCAAATCATTGATATAGGTGATTTAGTATTACAGCACAGAAACAGCTCACAATGTGTTGATTACGTTTATCCATTTATTGTATTACTGATTACTATATATTTATCTGTGTGTTATTGTTTTTATGTGCCCGTTAAAATGCTGCAGGTATGAATTTCATTGTTCCGGTACTTTTGACAATCAAACACTCTTCACTCTTGGCATGTGAAGGAAGTGTCAGAGATGAAGATTGGAAACTTTAGACTTTAGAGATACAGCGTGGAAACAGGCCCTTCGGCCCACCGAGTCCATATCGACCAGTGATCACACCATACACTAGCACCTCACATTTCTCTGTATTAAATTCCATCAACCATTCCTCAGCCCACTTGGCCAATTGATCAAGATTCTACTGCAATTTTTCACAACCCTCTTCACTATCTGCAAAACCACCCAGTTTTGGGCAGGCTAAGATTTTGAGCAAGGCTAGTTCCTTGGAGCACAGGAGGATCAGGGGTGATCTTATTATGGTGGATAAAATCATCAGGGGGATCGGGTAAACAGTCTCTTACCGGTGGGGTACAACTAGGAACCAGAGGGCATAGATTCAAGGTGAGGGGAGAAATATTTAATAGGAAACTGATTTTTACACAAAGTGTGGTAGGTATGTGGAGTGATATGTCAGAGGTAGTTGAGGCAGGTACTATCAAAATGTTTAAAAAATCATTTAGACAGATACATGGATAGGAAAGGTTTAGAGGGATATGGGCCAAACGTAGGCAGATGGGACTAGTGTCGATGGGGCATGCTCGTCGGTGTGGGCAAGTTAGGCCGAAGGGCCTGTTGTGACTGTATGACTATGACCCGATGATTGTATGACCAAAAGTAACAGTTTAAGTTTGTGCCAAAGATTCAATGATTAATGAGACTATGATCCATATATTGCTGTGATATGCTACTGTGATTGCAGTCTGAAGCTCTACTTTCAGTCATTTAATCTTGCTGTAGTTATGGAATGTAAAGTTTTATGTACTGGCATTTTGAATAACTTGGGTGTGTGGCACAGTGGCGCAGCTAGTGGTGCTGCTGCCTCACAGCTCCAGCGAACCGGCTTCAATCCTGTGATTCCTGTGTGGATTTGCACATTCTACTGTGACCTTGGAGGTTTCTTCTGAGTGCTCTGGTTTCCAAGCACATCCTGAAGTTCGGTGGCGGTAGGTTAATGGGATGGTGTAAGTCAGTAGGTTAACAGGCCGGTGTGAGTCGGTAGTTTAACAGGGTGGTTAGTGTAAGTTCCACTAGTTTGTAAATTAATACTAGAATTTGGGATGGGTGCGAGGGGAGGGGAGCTGATTGGAATGTGTGGAGAATAAGGTGGTTTGGGTTGAATATGTGTAAAAAATGAAAGCTGGATGAGGTGGGTGGAAGGGCCTGTTCCATGCCATCTCTGCCTCGTTCCAGGGGATGGTCACCACAAATGTTCTCAATATCTTCACAGAACAGTACAGGAACACCCTGTTACAGTGCATCCATGCAGTGCACAATAACATGGAGAATTTCTAAAATAAAAACAGAAAATGCTGAAAACACTCAGCATGTCAGGCAGCATCTGTGGAAAGACAACGGCTAACAGAGAGCCGATGCTTGACCTGAAATGTTACCGCTGTTTCGTTCCACCCAGAAGCTGCTGACTTGGTCACTGGTCCCAGCATTCCCTGCTTTTATTTCAGGTTTCCAGCATCTGCAATCTTTTTTAAACTTTAATTTATTTTGAGCTGTGGCGTCTGAATATCCACCTCCAGGAAATAAATGCTCTGTCAGTCCACAAAGTGACCAATATTGTCCTCATTTGTATGGACATTGGGGAAGTTAAAGTTACCCACAATGGTAACCCTGTTGCTTTTACAACTTTCGATAATCCACCTACATATCTGTTCCTTGATCTCCCGTTTGCTATAGTACAATCACAACAGAGTGATTGATGCCATCTTTTTTATTTTCGAGCTCTACCTACATCGCCTCAGTGGACGAACCCTCCAGGAGTGCCGCTGTGACAGTCTCCCTGATCACTAGTGCAACTTCTCCATCCCTCTCTATCTCTCTCTAGGGCAGCATGGTGGCGCAGCGGTAGAGTTGCTGCCTTACAGTACCAAAGACCCCGGTTCCATCCTGGCTACAGGTGCTTGTCTGTATGGAATTTGTACGTTCTCCCCTTGATCTGCGTGGGTTTTCTCCGTGATCTTCGGTTTCCTCACACACTCTAAAGATGTACAGATTTGTAGATTAATTGGCTTGGTATAATTGTATAAATGAAAAATTGCCTCTAGTGTGTGTGGGATAGTGTTAAGGTGCAGGGATCGCTGGTTGGTGTGGACTGGGTGGGCTGAATGGCCTGTTTCCGTGCTATATCACTAAACTAAACATCTGAAATATCGAAACCCAGGAATGTTGAGCTGCCAGTCCTGTCCCTCTCACAACCAGGTCTCTATGATGGCCACTGTATCGTAGTTCCAAACATTGATCCAGGCTCTAAACTCATCTGAATCATCCATGATATTCTTTGCAGTGAAATGTACACACTTCAGCCCATTAGGTTCACCATATTCCTTCACCTCTTCCTGTCTGTCCATTCTTTCAGACAAACTTGTCCTAACCTCTAACTTCCAATCATTCCTTCCATCTGCTGACCTCTGCTCTGGTTCTCACCCCCACTGCCACTCCAGCTTAGACCTGAGTAACCGGTCCCTCCAATTACAGGAGAAAGTAACAAAACATACGATATAATGAATAAGCAGGGTGGATTTTGGGGTGGGGGGGTGGAATTCTTTGAAGAGGCAACATATAGATAGGTAGACATTGGTGATGGTGTAATATATCTCGATTTTTAAAAGGTTTTTTGAAATGGTATAATAACAAAATTAATGAATAAGACCAGAACTTCCATAGTTTTGGAGCAAGTGATATTATGGGAGACTGGATAGAAAATTGTATGAGGTTAAAGAATGGCAGTTCAGAATGGTAGAAAATATCAAAACGAGGTGCATTGATAATGTGCAAAAATACGTTTTGATTGTTATTGATGATTCTGACCAGCAGCAGATGTGCAGCTTCTGAATTTGGGAACTTAGTTGAATTCAGGGAGTGGCGGCACCTATTATGGAGGACCTCCACAATGAACGAGAAGAAAGCATTAATAATGCTTACAGGAGGATATGTATTGCTTGGAAAATATGTCGAAATGAAGTAAATTGATAAGTTTGGCTTGCATTCGAAATACAGTGCCACAGGTTTTGGCAAAATGCAAACCAAACTCCCGGTTTCTTTTTTTGAAGGCGTAGAATTAAAAGTAGCGAAGATACGCTAAATGTACCATACATTGGTTGGCCCATGCAAACTATGTTCGATGCTCCACAATGCATAGTATTCATAGGATATAGAAGCAGTGGATAGGGTCAGTGAGGCATTTAAAAGGATGAACGTGCTTGCCAGGAAAAGATGCACGCATCAGGCCTCATACTAGAGGGTAACCTTATGGAGAAACAAATTCAGGGAAGGTTTTTGAGCAGCAAGCGTGTTTGCATAGGTGGAAGGGGAAAACTATCAACAATCAATGTCATGTGGTTGCAAGGTGATCATACAGAGAACATGGAAGAAACCAGAGAGGAGTGAGGATCGGAACACCCTCCTGTAGGGAGCAGTTGATCCGTTGAGTATCTTATAGGATCTTATAGAAGCTTTACGATCTTATAGAAACTTATAAAAGGACTGGACAGGCTAGATGCAGGAAAAATGTTCCCAGTGTTGGGCGAGTCCAGAACCAGGGGCCACAGTCTTAGAATAAAGGGGAGGCCATATAGGACTGCGGTGAGAAAAAACTTTTTCACCCAGAGAGTTGTGAATTTGTGGAATTCCATGCCACAGAGGGCAGTGGAGGCCAAATCACTGGATGGATTTAAGAGACAGTTAGATAGAGCTCTAGGGGCTGGTGGAATCAAGGGATATGGGGAGAAGGCAGGCACGGGTTATTGATTGGGGACGATCAGCCATGATCACAATGAATATTGGCTCGAAGGGCCGAATGGCCTTCTCCTGCACCTATTTTCTATGTTTCTTGTACATGGGATCCAGGAGAGATAGTGAATGGCTAGAAAATTGGCTCCATGGAAGGAAGCAGAGGGTGATGGTGGAAGGTTGCTTCTCAGACTGAAGTCCTGGCACTAGTGGTGTGCCTCAGGGTTCAGTGCTGAGCCCATTACTGTTTGTCATCTACATCAATGATTTGGATGAGAATGTAGAAGGCATGATTAGAAAGTTTGCAGGTGATACAAAAGTGGGTGGTATTTTAGATAGTGAAGATGGTTGTGAAAAATTGCAACAGGATCTTGATCGATTGGCCAGGTGGGCTGAGGAATGGTTGATGGAATTTAATACAGAGAAATGTGACCTGTTGCATTAATGGAAGTCTAACATGAGCAGGACCTACACAGTGAATGGTAGGCCTCTGGGGAGTGTTGTAGAGCAGAGGGATTTAGGAGTGCAGGCACATAGTTCCTTGAAAGGTGCGTCACAGGTAGATAGGATGGTCAAAAAGGCTTTTGGTACGTTGGCCTTCATCAGTCAGAGTATTGAGCATAGAAGTTGGGAGGTCTTGGGAGAAGATGTTCACCTGGAGCATTGTGTGCAGTTTTGGTCCCCTAATTTGAGGAAGGACATTCTTGCTATTGAGGGAGTGCAGCATAGGTTTACAAGGTTAATTCTCGGGATGGCGGGACTGTCATATGCTGAGAGAATGGAGCAGCTGGGCTTGTACACTCTGGAGTTTAGAAGGATGAGAGGCAATCTTATTGAAACATATAAGATTGTATAGCGTTTGGACATGCTAGAGGCAGGAAACATGTTCCCAATGTTGGGGGAGTCCAGAACCAGGGTCCACAGTTTAATAATAAGGGGTAAGCCATTTAGAACGGAGACGAGGAAACACTTTTTCTCACAGAGAGTTGTGAGTTTGTGGAATTCTCTGCCTCAGAGGGCAGTTGCTTCGGAACAGCTTCTTCCTTCCACAATACTCGTGCCATGTCCCAATGTTATAAGAAAGATGTTGTCAAGCTGGAAAGGGTGCAGAGAAAGCTGGAAAGGGTGCAGATGTTGTCAAGCAGGAAAGGGGGAAACTGTTTCTCAGTCACTTCCTGCTCGAGGATGCGTCTATTCTCCGAGTCGCATCTTCCTCTCCCCTCCCTCGCGGCCTACCATCTGGATTGGCATGGCCTTTTCTGACGTAGACCGACCAGAGCTTCAGCAGCTGCGCAGCACTGATTTTCAATCGCGGAACGGGCGATGCCTTACTGGGGATCGCCATGTTGAAGCTCCGGAGTGTTGGGCCTGCTGCTTCAACATCGTGGAGGTGTGGTTGCGGAGCTTCTAGCCGCGTGCGGCGCTGACATTAACATCGCGGAGTCCTGGGATCCCTTTGCCGAGGGCCGCCAGTGTTGAATCTCCGCCTAGCTTGGCCTGTAGACTTTGGACTCTTCACATTAATTAGGCAGGGTTGAGCAGGTGGCTGAGTGAAACTTTCCCCCCTGGTACGCTGATGTAAGGAGCAGGTCACTGCAACTGGGCTGCACCACAATATGACACACTGTGCAAAACCTTAACTGCCATTTATATCATTAAAGACCAAAGAATACATTTACATCTTGCTTTTCAAAACTTTTAGAAAGGACTCGTGGCCAATAAAATACTTGCAGTTATAGATTCATACAGAACAGAAACAGGCCCTTCAGCCCAACTCGCCCATGCCGACTAAGATGCCTCATCTCCACCAGTCCCACCTGCTGCATTTGGCCCATATTCCTCTGAACCTTTCCTATCCATGTACCTGTTCGCAGGTACATAAATTCTGTTTGCAGTGTAGCCAACCATCAATAGCAGTGGTAACTGGCCCTGGATTAGATGTGAGTGATGGAGGTGGTGGATTAAATGGGGACTCCCCAGGCCTTCTTTGAATGATGCTGTGTGAGCATTAATGTCCACTTGAACACACAGGACCTCAGCTTGACACACTTTCCACATCAGCCTTGAGGCCAAAGCTCCCTTCATAGATGTGACATTGTGGAATGAACGTTGTCGTTGACCTCCAGCCTAGCTCATGATGCTGAATGTCGAGGGGATCAAAGCAGCACTCTCTGCTGGCCACAGGTCACACACAGCTCCTGAAATTAGACAATGAAACAGCAGCTTTCCACAAGGGGAAACGACTCATTAAACCATCATTTGGACTGAACCAGATCTTAAAAGATTTGTTCGCTTAAACCAGGGACATCCCCAGGAATTAAAAACGTAGCCCAATTATTCAATTAGAAAAGAGCCAATGATACAAAATTAATCAAAAGTCATAGAAGTAGACATCAGAGGGTCAGAATAAGGGTAATTAATAAATGAGAAGTATTTAAAAGCTGAAAGCATTCACCTATGCTTTCTGACTTGGTTTTGGGAGTGAGTTAACACAGGGTTATTATATAAATCTAATTGTTTGGAAGCACCGACATTCATTCAATCTGTGGCAGCTCTGTCCATTTCGGAGTTCTGGAACATGAAGGAGGGAGTGGGTTTGCTAAGTGCAGATATTTCTGCTTGTATTAATGATATAGATTCAGAGATTCACAGCAGCAATTCTATACACTGCTTTAACTGATTGATAATCCTAACCTACTGTCGACAATAGACAATAGACAATAGGTGCAGGAGTAGGCCATTCGGCCCTTCGAGCCAGCACCGCCATTCAATATGATCATGGCTGATCATCCAACTCAGTATCCTGTACCTGCCTTCTCTCCATACCCGCTGATCCCTTTAGCCACAAGGGCCACATCTAACTCCCTCTTAAAGGCCAACATGCCATTCGCTTTCTTCATTGCCTGCTGTACCCGCATGCTTACTTTCATAGACTGATGTACAAGAACCCCCAGATCCCGTTGTACTTCCCCTTTTCCCAACTTGACGCCATTTAGATAGTAATCAGCCTTCCTGTTTTTGCTACCAAAATGGATAACCTCACATTTATCCGCATTAAACTTCATCTGCCATGCATCTGCCCACTCCCCCAACCTGTCCAAGTCACCCTGCATTCTCATAGCATCCTCCTCACAGTTCACACGGCCACCCAGCTTTGTGTCATCTGCAAATTTGCTAATGTTACTTTGAATCCCTTCATCCAAATCATTGATGTATATTGTAAATAGCTGCGGTCCCAGCACTGAGCCTTGCGGTACCCCACTAGTCACTGCCTGCCATTCTGAAAGGGACCCGTTAATCCCTACACTTTGTATCCTGTCTGCCAACCACTTCTCTATCCATGTCAGCACTCTACCCCCAATACCATGTGCCCTAATATTACCCACTAATCTCTTATGTGGGACCTTATCAAATGCTCTCTGAAAGTCCAGGTACACTACATCCACTAGCTCTCCCTTGTCCATTTTCCTAGTTACATCTTCAAAAAAATCCAGAAGATTAGTCAAGCATGATTTCCCCTTCATAAATCCATGCTGACTCGGACCGATCCTGTTACTGCTATCCAAATGTTCGGCTATCTCATCTTTTATAATTGACTCCAGCATCTTCCCCACCACCGATGTCAGGCTAACTGGTCTATAATTCCCTGTTTTCTCTCTCCCGCCTTTCTTAAAAAGTGGGATAACATTAGCTACCCTCCAATCCACAGGAACAGATCCTGACTCTATAGAACATTGGAAAATTATCACCAATGCATCCACGATTTCGAGAGCCACTTCCTTAAATACCCTGGGATGCAGACCATCAGGCCCTGGGGATTTATCAGCCTTCAGGCCCATCCATCTATCCAACACCATTTCCTGCCTAATGTGGATTTCCTTCAGTTCCTCTGTCACCCCAGATCCTCTGGTCACTACTACATCAGGAAGATTGTTTGTGCCCTCCTTTGTGAAGACAGATCCAAATTACCTGTTCAACTCATCTGCCATTTCCTTGTTCCCCATAATAAATTCACCTTTTTTGGTCTTCAAGGGTCCAACTTTGGTCTTAACTAATTTTTTCCTCTTCACATACCTAAAGAAGCTTTTACTATCCTGCTTTATATTCTTGGCTAGCTTACCTTCGTGCCTCATCTTTTCTCCCCGTATTGTCTTTTAGTTATCTTCTGTTGTTCTTTAAACATTACCCAATCCTCTTGCTTCCCGCTCATCTTTGCTACGTTGTACTTCTTCGCTTTAATTTTTATACTGTCCCCGACGTCCCTTGTCAGCCATGGTCGTCCCTTTCTCCCCTTTGAATCTTTCTTCCTCCTTGGAATGAACTGATCCTGCACCTTCTGTATTATTCCTAGAAACACCTGCTATTTTTGTTCTACTGTCATCCCCGCTAGTGTATCTTTCCAGTCAACTTTGGCCAGCTCCTACTTCATGGCACGATTGTCCCCTTTATTCAACTGCAACACTGACACCTCCGATCTACTCTTCTCCCTCTCCAATTGTAGATTAAACCTGACCATGTAATGGTCACTGCCTCCTAATGGCTCATTAACCTCGAGGTCCTTTATCAAATCCGGTTCATTACATACCATTAAATCCAGAATAGCCTTCTCCCTGGTAGGCTCCAATATAAGCTGTTCTAAGAATCCATCACGAAGGCACTCTACAAAGTCCCTTTCTTGGGGTCCAGTACCAATCTGATTTTCCCAGTCTACCTGCAGGTTGAAATCTCCCATAACAACCATAGCATTACTTTTAGTACATGCCAATTTTAACTTGTGATTCAACCTGTGCCCTATGTCCAGGCTACTGTTAGGGGGCCTGTAGATTAGTCCCATTAGGATCTTTTTACCCTTACAATTCCTTAGTTCTATCCATACTGACTCCACATCTCCTGTTTCAATGTCACCCCTTGCAAAGGACTGAATTTCATTCCTCACCAACAGGGCAACCCCACCCCCTCTGCCCACCTGTCTGTCTTTTCGATAGGAGGTATACCCTTGAATATTCAGTTCCCAACCCTGGCCCTCTTGCAGCCATGTCTCAGTAATTCCCACAACAGCATACTTGCCAGTTTCTAACCGAGCCTCAAGCTCAGTTTTGCAAAAAAGTAATGATGATAAAAGAAAAAGGTCATTGTTAAATGTGGCCAATGTGAGAACGAGTACATGCAATGAGGCTCAACAAGATGACTTTTTTGCATTTCTTTCATTCATTTCTTCTATATCCCTCTGCATCGCCGTTTATATCTCTCCTTTCCCCTGACTCTCAGTCTGAAGAAGGGTCTCGACCCAAAACGCCACCTATTCCCTTT
The DNA here is from genome assembly GCF_010909765.2 of Amblyraja radiata. NCBI lineage: Eukaryota > Metazoa > Chordata > Chondrichthyes > Rajiformes > Rajidae > Amblyraja > Amblyraja radiata. The sequence goes on along the minus strand of NC_045956.1, from coordinate 35,577,406 downwards.
CTCCAGAGATGCTGTCTGACCTGCTGAGTTACTCCAGCTTTTTGTGCCTATCTTTGGTAAACCAGCATCTGCAGTTCCTTCCTACACAGTGGGTAACCCTGTTACATGTGTGCATGTGTAATATTCACCCCATGTACTACAGTGGATAACCCTGCAGGTTACGTGTGTGTGTGCGTGTGTGTAATACTCACCCTATGTACTGCAGTGGGTGACTCTGGTGAATGACGATCCTGCAGGTTGGACATGTGTTGTTCTCCTCCAGGTATTTCACAAGGCAGCTCCTACAAACTGAATGCAGATCGACAATACATCAACACATTGTCTACATTCACTTCCAGGTTCTACTTTGGCACACATAGTCGAATGCGACAGAGTTCCCGTTTAAAAGTGTCTTTTTTCTTCTCAATCAGTAATCGGGGAGATGTTTGCTAATAAACAATCCAAACCGATCAGTGCGAGATATACACACATATATGGGCAGATACGATAGTTGCATTTACAAGGCGTTTAGATAGGCATATGGCAGTGCTCAGAATTGAGGATAAGGATCATGTATAGGCAGATGACATCAGTTTGACTTGGTGTTATGTTCAGCACAAACATTGTTGGTCGAAGGGCCCGATCCTGTAGTGCTATGTTCTATGACGCAGGATCTTTTCATCCCAAAGTGGAAAAAACATACTAAAAGGAGAATGAGGAGACAGCGGCTGACAAAGGAAGTCAAAGACAACATAAAAGCAAATGAGAAGGCATATAATATGGCAAAGATGAGTGGGAAGCTAGAGGATTGGGAAGCTTTTAAACTAAAGGGCCTGTCCCACTTAGACTATTTTTTAGGCGACTACAGGTGACTAGGCTGTCGCCACATGGTGTCGCCGGGGTGTCGCCTATATGGTCGTGAGTAGTCTCCTCAGTCGCCCAAAGAGTCATAGCGTCTTTCTGGTTGCCGCTGGATTTTCAACATGTTGAAAACTTTTCGGAGATGGTCGGCGACAGTGGGTTTGACGCCAATGAGCGTAGCTTGACTTCTCCTGACGTAGGTGCTATCGTAGTTGTCACCAGGTTAACGTAGGTTGTCGGTACACAAAAATGCTGGAGAAACTCAGCGGGTGCAGCAGCATCTATGGAGCAGATACGTAGGTTGTCGCCAGGTGACATAGGTTGTCGCCAGTGCTGACTTCGGTTTATTTGTCGTTGTTAAAGTAATGATTCTATTTCAAATTTTATGACGAAGGGGGGTCCAGTCGCCGATTTTTCGGCAACCTGCTACGACTATGACATGCGCAGCTGTGGTCTAAAAATAGCCTGAGTGGGACAGGCCCATAAGAAAACAATGTGGGGAGAAAATATGAAATATACAGGTATGCTAGCAAATAATATAAAAAATGGTACCAAATGTTTTTCCAGATATATAAAGATAAAAAAGAGTCAAGAGTGGGCAAAGAAGCAAAGAAACATCTAAGTATGTCCTGGTGTTGGAGAGGGTCCAGAGGAGGTTAATGAGAATGATCCCGTGGATGATTGGGTTAATGTATGAGGAGCGACTGACGGTGCTGGGCTTGTCCTCACTGGAGTTTAGAAGGATGAGGGGGGGAGGATCTCATTGAAACCGAACAATGAAAGGGAGTGGATGTGGAGAAGATGTTTCCACTAGTGAGAGAGTCTAGGACACGAGGGTACAGCCTCAGAATAAAAGGACGTACCTTTATAATGGGCATAAAGAATAATTTATTTAGCCAGAGGGTGGTGAATGTGTGGAATTCGGTGCCACGGATGGCTTTGAAGGTCAAGTCATTGCATGTTTTTAAAGTCGAGATTGATATGGTCTTGATTAGACAATAGGTGCAGGGGTAGGCCATTCGGCCCTTCGAGCCAGCACCGCCATTCAATGTGATCATGGCTGAGTAAGAGTGTCAAAGGTTACAGGGAGAAGGCAGGAGAATGGGGTTGAGAGGGAAAGATAGATCAGCTATGATCGCATGTCAGTGCAGACTTGTTGGGCCGAATGGTCCAATTCTGCTGCTATGTCTTATGATCTAGTTGGTCTTGATATTATGTTTAATACAGACATTGTGAACCAAAAGGCCTGTTCCGGGGCTGTAATGTTCTAGGATCTGTTCTATTACTGACGCTATAATGCTCTAACATTAAAAAATGGTGCCCCATTGTGGTGACAATTTGCCAGCTGCATGACAGCGACGGATCATATGTAGCAGTCCTCAACCACTTGGATAAAGAAACAGCACAGATCAGAGCTGTCACTGACAAGCTGCCCGTCCGTTTAAAGGATTGGTGCTGCGGTGATCTCCCTGCTCTACTCACTCTATATCCATGATTGTGTAACCGGACACAGTTCCAACTCCATCTTTAAATTCGCCAAGACCCCACCGTTATTGTATAAGTTACGGGTAATGCTGAGGGAGATCGATTGTCTGGTAGAATGGTGCTAGAACAACAACCTTGCTCTCAATATCAGTAAAACCAAGGAATTGATTGTTCATTTTAGAATAGGAAGGTCGAGGATCCACAATCCTGTCTTCATCGATGGATCAGTGGTGGTGAGAGTCAACAACTTCACGTTCCTGGGTGTGCACATCTCTGTGGATCTGTCCTAGACCCAGCACATTGATGCAATCCTAAAGAAAGCCCATTAACACCTCGACTTCCTTGAAAGATTGCGGGGATTCGGTATGTCAGAGAGGACTCTCTTGATCTTCTACAGGTGTACAGTAGAGAACATATCGACCTGTTGCAACACAGGCTGGTTTGCAACTCGAACACCCAGGAGCAAAGAAGACTGTGAACACGGCCCAGTCCATCGCGGGTTCTGATGTTCACATCGAGGGGATGTATATGAGTCGCAGCCAGCATCAGCAGAGACCTTTTCTCTTATTTGTTTCTTCGCACTACCTGTTGTACTCATGTATGTCTTGATTGTACTCGTGTATGGTATGATTTGTCTAGCTAGTAAGCATACAATGTTTTCACTGTATCTTGGTACAAATCGACCAATTCCAATACCAAAGCAGCCAATCCTCAGCCCCAGTCAAGGTCAGAAGGAAGAGATTCGAAAGCTTCACTACAGATGCCATATTAACTCTCAATTCTGAACAATACTTACAATATATTTTGAGATAAAGCTCTTTTGGGAGCTGCAGTGGGGTGAGTGAAAGGAATGATCCATCCAAGGAGTCAATTGTGAGCACTCTTCTCCGCCGAACAAGACCAATGATCATCTCAGAGGTGAATACACCTTCCACAGCCATGGGTGATGCAGCCATCAGGTTACCGGCACCCAAGCCACCGAGAGCTCAGGCACCAACAATTTGCAGATGATTAAAAGCAGGAGAATGGAGATTTGGCTAGGTTGGATCAGTCCTAATGTATGCAGACTATGGGCTATATTTGGTCTACTATGTTAATAATAATGATGGATGGGATTTATATAGCGCCTTTCTAATACTCAAGGCGCTTTACATCGCATTATTTATTCACTCCTCAGTCACACTCGGTGGTGGTAAGCTACTTCTGTAGCCACAGCTGCCCTGGGGCAGACTGACGGAAGCGTGGCTGCCATTCTGCGCCTACGGCCCCTCCGACCACCACCAATCACACACACACATTCACACACAGGCAAAGGTGGGTGAAGTGTCTTGCCCAAGGACACAACGACAGTATGCACTTCAAGCGGGATTCGAACCGGCCACCTTCCGGTCGCCAGCCGAACACTTAGCCCATTGTGCCATCTGTCGTCATGTTCTACTCTGGATCAGTCTTTCTGATATATACGATTGACAATGATCAGCAAGCAGTTTCGCTAGTCATTTACCACTTCATCAGTCTTCAGTCAAATCAACAGGGTAATGGAAGATTGATAGACATTGCTGTCAAAACTGCTCATCATGAACCTGCTCAACTGTGCTCATTGGCGGTGCAGGCTCCGTTAGGCCTAGGTCATAAGCCCAGCAGTCTGCAGCATGTGACTCACGGTCCAATATCTCAACTGCTCTGGTAGGTTAGATCGCATGGGATCCAAGGAGAGATAGCTGAATGGGTAATGGTGGAAGGTTGCTTCACGGACTGGAGGCTTGTGACTCGTGGAATGCATCAGGGTTCGGTGTTGGGCCCATTACTGTTTGTCATCTACATCAATGATTTGGATGAGAACATACAGGGCAAGATTAGCAACTTTGCTGATGATGCAAAAGTGAGTGGTTTTGCAGATAGTGAAGATCGTTGTGAACGATTGCAGCAGGATCTGCATTGATTGGTCAGGTGGGCGGAGGAATGGTTGATGGAATTTAATACAGAGAAGTGTGAGGTGTTGCACTTTGGGACATCGAACAAGGGCAAGATCCGACACAGTAAATGGTAGGCCTCTGGGTAGTGTTGTAGAGCAGAGGGATTTAGGAGTACAGGTGGACACAAAATGCTGGAGTAACTCAGCGGGTCAGGCAGCATCTCTGGTAAGAAGGAATGGGTGAAATTTCGGGTTGAGACCCTTCTTCAGACTGATGTAGGGGAGGGGGCGGGACAAAGATAGAATGTAGTTGGAGACAGTAAGACTGGTAGGAGAACTGGGAAGGAGGAGGGGATGGAGAGAGAGGGAAAGCAAGGGCTATTTGAAGTTAGAGTTCATACCGATGGGGTGAAAACTGCCCAAGCAGAATACGAGGTGCTGTTCCTCCAATTTGCGCTGGGCCCTCACTCTGACAATGGAGGAGGCCCAGGACAAAAAGGTCAGATTGGGAAAGGGAGGGGGAGTTGAAGTGCTGAGCCACCGGGAGACCAAGTAGGTTAAGGAGTGCAGAGAAGGTTCACCAGACTGATTCCTGGGATGTCAGGACTGTCTTATAAAGAAAGACTGGATAGACTTGGTTTATACTCTCTAGAATTTAGGAGATTGAGAGGGGATCTTATAGAAACTTACAAAATTCTTAACGGGTTGGACAGGCTAGATGCAGGAAGATTGCTCCCGATGTTGGGGAAGTCCAGGACAAGGGGTCACAGCTTAAGGATAAGGGGGAAATCCTTTAAAACCGAGATGAGAAGAACTTTTTTCACACAGAGAGTGGTGAATCTCTGGAACTCCCTGCCACAGAGGGTAGTCGAGGCCAGTTCATTGGCTATATTTAAGAGGGAGTTAGATGTGGCCCTTGTGGCTAAGGGGATCAGAGGGTATGGAGAGAAGGCAGGTACGGGATACTGAGTTGGATGATCAGCCATGATCATATTGAATGGCGGTGCAGGCTCGAAGGGCCGAATGGCCTACTCCTGCACCTAATTTCTATGTTTCTATGTTTCTAAGACGCATTGAGCAGAGGTGTTCAGCGAAGCGATCGCCGAGCCTGCGTTTGGTCTCGCCGATGTAGAGAAATTGACACCTGGAACTGCGGATACTGTAGATGAGGTTGGAGGAGGTGCAAGTGAACCCCTTTATTGCCATTATTTGTCTTCTGCCATCCAACCAACCTGCTATCCATGCTAGTATCTGCCCTTTGATACCAAGGGCTCTCATTTTCCTAAGCAGCCTGACGTATGGCACCTTATCAAAGGCTTTCTGAAAATCTAGGTAAACAACATCCACTGACTCTAGTTTGACTGTCCTACTATTCACAGTGCCCTCCATAATGTTTGGGACAAAGACCCATCATTTATTTATTTACCTCTGTATTCCACAATTTGAAATTTGTAATCGAAAATCACAAGTGGTTAAAGTGCACATTGTCAGATTTCAATAATGGCCATTTTTATACATTTTGGTTTCACCATGTAGAAATTACAGCTGTGTTTATGCCTTTGGTTCGGTGCCCCATGAGACTCTTTGGGCAGCTTTTAACTTCTTCCAGGTCCCAGAGGTCATCACAAAGCTGGTAAAAGCTTACTTCCAGGACCTCCAGTTCTGCGTCACAGCACAGGACAACACCACCGCCTGGCAGCACCTAGAAGTAGGCATAATGGCAGGCTGTACCATTTCTCCTCTGGTTTTCACCATGGCAATGGAGCTCATTATTCGAGCATCACGATGGGTGGTCGGAGGGGAACGCTTGAAGAATGGGCTGCGTTTTCCTCCAATCAGGGCGCACATGTAACCCCTCGCCTCTCAACTCATGCCCACTGAACGGAGCCAGGGACTGGGAAATGCGTGTTGACCTAGGCCAGAGGCTTTCGTTCCCAGTTGAAATCGCAGTTACCAACCTGCGACCGGACATCGTTCTCTGGTCCAACTCCTGTCGGCGTGTTTTCATCATTGAGCTGACGGTCCCATGGGAGGAGGCTGTGGACGAGGCTTATGAAAGGAAAAAGCTTCGATATTCAAACCTTGCAGCAGAGGCAGAGGAGAGAGGTTGGATTGTAAGGGTGTGTCCAGTGAAGGTGGGGTGCAGGGGCTTTGTAGCCAGTTCCATCGCAAGGCTCCTGAGGGAGGCAGGAGTCAAAGGGCAGGCACAAAGGAGGGCAATAAAAGAACTTGCCAATGCTGCCGAATGGAGCAGTTACTGGCTGTGGCTGAAGAGAAAAGATGCTGTCTGGGCTGCCACGTGACCATCTAGAGGCTAACCATAAGACACACACCCAGGTCTGATCACCCTCAGAGCAAAAACCAAGCCATGAAGACGAAGGAATTGTCCGTAGACCTCCGAGACAGGATTGTATCGAGACACAGATCTGGGGAAGGGTATAAAACAATTTCTGCAGCATTGCAGGTCCCGAAGAGCACAGTAGCCTCCGTCATTCTTAAATGGAAGAACTTTGAAACCACCAGGAATCTTCATAGAGCTGGCCGCCCGGCCAAACTGAGCAATCAGGGGAGAAGGGCCTTGGTCAGGGAGGTGACCAAGAACCTGATGGTCACTCTGACAGAGCTCTAGAGTTCCTCTGTGGAGATGGGAGAAACCTTCCAGAAGGACAACTACATCTGCAGCACTCCACCAATCAGGTCTTTATGGTAGAGTAGCCAGACAGAAGCCACTCCTCAGTAAAAGGCACATGACAGCCTGCCAGTTTGCCAAAAGGCATGAGAAACAAGATTCTCTGGTTCGATGAAACCAAGATTGAACTCTTTGGCCTGAATGCCAGGCCAAAGAGGAAACCAGGCACCGCTCATCACCTGGCCAATACCATACCGACGGTGAAGCATGATGGTGGCAGCATCATGCTGTGGGGATATTTTTCAGCGGCAGGAACTGGGAGACTAGTCAGGATCGAGGGAAAGATGAACGGAACAAAGTACAGAGAGATCCTTGATGAAAACCTGCTCCAGAGCGTTCTGGACATCAGACTGGGGCGGAGGTTCACCTTCCAACAGGACAACGACCCTAAGCACACAGCCAAGACAACGCAGGAGTGGGTTTGTGACAAGTCTGTGAATGTCCTTGAGTGGCCGTGCCAGAGCCCGGACTTGAATCCCATCGAACATCTATGGAGGAACCTGAAAATAGCTGTGCACCAACGCTCCCCACCAACCTGACAGAGCTTGAGAGGATCTGCAGAGAAAAATGGGAGAAATTACCCAAATACAAGTTTGCCAAGCTTGTAGCATCATACCCAAGAAGACTTGAGGCTGTAATCGCTGCCAAGGGTGCCTCAACAAAGTTCTGAGTAAAGGGTCTGAATACTTATGTATAACCATATAACCATAAAACAATTACAGCACGGAAACAGGCCATCTCGACCCTTCTAGTCCGTGCCGAACACATAATCTCCCCTAGTCCCATATACCTGCGCTCAGACCATAACCCTCCATTCCTTTCCCATCCATATAACTATCCAATTTATTTTTAAATGATAAAAACGAACCTGCCTCCACCACCTTCACTGGAAGCTCATTCCACACAGCTACCATTCTCTGAGTAAAGAAGTTCCCCCTCATGTTACCCCTAAACATCAGTCCCTTAATTCTCAAGTCATGTCCCCTTGTTTGAATCTTCCCTACTCTCAGTGGGAAAAGCTTTTCCACGTCAACTCTGTCTATCCCTCTCATCATTTTAAAAACCTCTATCAAGTCCCCCCTTAACCTTCTGCGCTCCAAAGAATAAAGCCCTAACTTGTTCAACCTTTCTCTGTAACTTAGTTGCTGAAACCCAGGCAACATTCTAGTAAATCTCCTCTGTACTCTCTCTATTTTGTTGACATGTAAATGTGATATTTCAGTTTTTTTTTTTTAATTACTTCGCAAAAATTTCTAAATACCTGTTTTTGCTTTTTTATTATGGGGTATGGGTTATTATGGGGTATTGTGTATAGATTGATGATAAAAAAAAATGAATTTAATCCATTTAAGAATAAGGCTGTAACATAACAAAATGTGAAAAAAGTGAATACTTTCTGAATGCACTGTGCTGAAGAGAAAACTGAAGGGGACTAGCCCCCAAAACAAGCATAAGCTAAAGATAGCTGCAATACAGTCCTGGCAGAGCATCATCATAGAAGACACCCAGCAACTGGTGATGTCCATGAATCGCAGACTTCAAGCAGTCATTGCATGTAAAGGATATGCAACAAAATACTAAACATGACTACTTTCATTTACATGATATTGCTGTGTCCCAAACATTATGGTGCCCTGAAATGGGGGGACTATGTAAACACTGCTGTAATTTCTACATGGTGAAACCAAAATGTGTAAAAATGGCCTTTATTAAAATCTGACAATGGGCACTTTAACCACATGTGATCTTCTTCTATTTTAACTGTGTTACAAGCTCATCCACTTTGTTTCTTATACTTTGGGCATTCAAATACAACATCTTTAATTCAATGTTCACCTCCTCTCCTCTCACACTCAAAGTGGAGACTTTGGAGTTTGGTCAGAAACCGGAGCACCCTGAGAAAACCCACGCGGTCTCAAGGGGAACATACATACTCCGTACAAATATAGTCAGGATCGAACCCAGAACAAAAATGTAGAGGGCGCTGCTCTGGCAGCAGCCATGTCAGCAGTGCGTCAGTTTTTTCAACTTTTTTTTATTTTTTAGTGTTTTAAAGTGTGTATTTAATGTATCTTTGTGTGTTTTGTGTGGGGGTTGGTGTGGGGGGGTGAGGGGGAAACCGCTTCGGTCGCCTCCTCCATGGAGAGGCGACTTTTTCCAGGTCGCCTCCCCCGTGGCCTAACATCAAGTATCGGCGCGGCCTTTCCCGGAGACGCGCCCGGGGCTTCAGCGGCGGGCGCAGCGTGGACTCTCGGCGTGGAGCGGGTGAGCCCTCGCTGGAGGGGAGCGCTCCGTTTCGCTGGCCCGGGGCTGCCGGCAGCCTGAAGTCGCAGCCTGAAGCCGCGGTCTGCAGAGCTCCAGCTCGTGCGGCGTCTACAGCCCGGGATCCCTCGTGGGGGACCCGGGGGAAGAAGAAGCCATCACTGCCGGCCCGCGGCCAACTTCTACCGCGGGGCCGGCATGGACTTACCATCACCCCTGGAGGGGATCTTCGACCGCCGGCCCTGCAGTCTACGGTGCTTCTGGCTGCGGCAGAGACTTTAAATCTCGACCGCCGGCCTGCGGCCTACAAAAATCTAAAGCTGCGGTCTCCGGTGAGGAAGAGCCGATCCTGGACTGACTCTGGACTCTGGTCTGTGTTGGATGCTGTGGTGGATGTTTGTGTTACATTTTGTGTGTTCTTTATTATTGTATCGCTGCTGACAACCCAAAATTCTACCAGCCTGGCTGTGTGGTCATTAAAATACAATACAATACAATACTGTTTGTGGCTCTGTGAGGCAGCAACTCTATCCGCTGCACCACTGCCACAGCGAGCATTGTGTTCCAGGTCCCACCACTCTGTGTAAAAAACTTGCCCCACATATCTCCATTAGACATTCCCCCTCTCCACTTATAGCTATGTCCCCTTGTGTGACATGCCCATCCTGGGAAAAAAGATTCCGACTGTTGACCCTATCTAGATGCAGATGATCATAACTCTATAACAGTTGGGTGCCACAGTTACCAGTCCAAGCCTGCATCCTGTCAACATCTTAATGCATATGTCTATGGGCTGCTTACTTCACTAAGTTACAAGCCTTTACCCAGATCACCCTGTAAGCTAAATCCAGCCACGATTACAGCAAAAACAGAAAGGCAGTCACGATACAATGCCCACCTGCAGGAATACATTTAACCACAACACCATACAATAGTTTATTCTTCCTCCAATTACCAATGGCCCTCAAGTTGTTACAAATATTTCACTCTTCTTGCCATGCGCCAAGCAAATGGACAAAATGGCAGGGTTTAATATCAATAAATGGGCAGACCCTTTGTCCAAACCCAGCGCCCGTGGTGGAGCCATTTGCTGTCATGTGCTTGCCAGCATTTCAAACAGTCGAACAGGAAACAATCAAAGTAATCAGCAGTGCTCTGTCTCTTTGTGGAAAATCAAAAGTCTGTGCAGTTGAAAGCTGAAATAAACCATTATATCTACAAAGGACAGAATGCTGCAAGAAATTAATTCGATATAGTATCAACAAAAATTACACTCGAAAACAAAGGGGCCACATAAAATCTGAACTGCAGCCAATGCTGTGATTTCAGTCAGCGCTTGGTAATTTTACTACAAAGCATTCCGACTTCACTGATAGTGAAAACTGTCTCACAACATAGGCAGTTCAGGAAATCAGATCTCACAGCTTACAACACAGCACGATTCCCTATCTTCCATGCTTCCATCCCTTATTGCTCCCAGGAACATGAGAAACTATGTCATAGCAGTGGGTCATACTGCCAATCAATAAAATCATAGTGTACAATTTGTAAATGGGCTCTTCGACCAAGTGCACCATTGATGAAACAGCCATCAACAATGATCACAGTTTCATAGAGGTGTATGGCACAGATACAACACTCCATGCTGACTCGGCTCAACACTCCATGCTGACTCTCCAAGATGCCTATCTATGCAAATCACATTTGCTTGCATTAGGCCTGTAATCTCCCCATTCCTTTCCTATCCAAGTACCTGTCCAAATGTAGAAAACAGGAACTGCAGATGGTGGTTTATTAAGAGAACTGTTGCGAGAAGCACTGAATTGACTGTTGGTATCTGAAATCCATGTTAGGTTTTAACTGGGAGGTCTGGAAACTGAGTTGAAAACTACGAGGCACAATATGGCGACACAGGCAATGGTCATTTTCGAGACTTGGTGACCTTTTCGCTCAACACATACTCGGTCCGCCAAGGCCTACAGGATCCTCCGGTTGCTATCCATTTAAACGAACCCTCCCAATCCCACACTGACCTTTCTGTCCTGGGCCTCCTCCATTGCCTGAGTGATGCCACATGCAAACTGGAGAGACAGCACCTCATGTTTTGCTTGGGTAGCTTGCAATCAAACAATATGTATGTTGAATTCTCTAATTTTAGGTAAGTTCTACAAACACCCCCCCTTATCCCCTTCCCTCCCACTTCACCCCACCCCCCTTCCTCCACTGAAACCTGGTTAACCAGTTCCACAATTCGCACGGAGATATCCCTAGCCAACAATCAGCCTATCAGTGAACCTGCTTCAGATTTAAGACATGATCTCCCTACATAAAACAACGCTGATTCCTCCTATTCAGTCCCTCCCTTTCCAAGTGACAGACACAAAATGCTGGAGTAACTCAGCATCTCTGGAGAAGGAATGTGACATTTCGGGTTGAGGCCATTCTTCAGACTGACTTCAGGGGGGAGGGAGGGAGCTAGATAAGGAAGTATGAAGGTGTGAAAACAGGGCAGAGAATGGCGATCAAGGAAAATGTAGAATAGATCATTGTTAGCTGGGAGAAGGTAACAACAAAGCAAACAGAGATAAAATGTAGTCGGAGACAGTAAGACTGGTGGGAGAACTGGGAATGGGGAGAGATGGAGAGAGAGGGAGAGATGGAGAGAGAGGGAAAGCTAGGGTTACTTGAGGTTAGAGAAGTCAATGTTCATACTGCTGGGGTGTAAACTACCCAAGCGAAATATGAGGTGCTGTTCCTCCAATTTGCTCTGGGCCTCACTCTGACAATGGAGGAGGTCCAGGACAGAAAGGCCCGTGTGGGAACGGGAGGGGGAGTTGAAGTGTCCAGCAACCGGGAGATCAGGTAGGTTCAGGCGGGCTTAGCGGAGGTGTTCAGTGAAACGATCGCCAAGCCTGCGCTTGATCTTGCCGATATACAGGAGTCCAAACCTGGAACAGCAGAAACAGTAGATGAGGTTGGAGGTGCAAGTGAACCTCTGCCTCACCTGAAAGGACTGTCGGGGTTCTTGGACAGAGTCGAGGGGGAGGTATAGGGATAAGTTGGATCTCCTGCGGTTGCAGGGGCAAGTACCTGGGGAGGGGGTGGTTTGAGCGGGAAGGGATGAGTTAACTAGAGAGTTGTGGAGGGATGGTCTTTGTGGAAGCTTTTGTGGAGGAAAAGAAATGAGAAGATGTGGCTAGTGGTGGGATCCCTTTGGAGGTGACAAAAATGTCGGAGGATTATGTGTTGTATGCGACGACTGATGGGGTGGAAGGTGAGGACTAGGGGGACTCTGTCTCTGTTGCGACTGGTGGGAGGGGAGCAAGAGTGGAGCTGCGCGGTACCAAGGAGACCCTTGTGAAGGCCTCATCTATGATGAAACAGGGGAACCCCCGTTCCCTAAAGAATGAGGACATCTCCAATGCCCGATATCCTCGTATGGATCTTGGGCGGAGATGGTCCAAGCAGACGGAGGAATTGGGAGTAGGGGATAGAGTCTTTACAGGAGGCAGGGTGGAAAGAAGTGCAGTCTAGGTAGCTGTGAGAGTCAGTGGATTTATAATAGATGTCAGTCGATAGTCTGTCTTCTGTGATGGAGACGGTGAGATCAAGAAACGGTAGAGATGTCGGAGATGGTCTAAGTGAATTTGAGTGCAGGATGGAAATTTGTAGTGAATTTAATGAAGTCAGTGAGTTCTGCATGAGTGCAGGAGGTAGCACCGATGCAGTCGTCAATGTAGAGGGGGTAGAGTTCGGGGATAAGGCCAGTGTGTGCCTGGAACAGTGATTGTTCAACGTACTCTACAAAGAGCCAGGCATAGCTGGGGCCCATGTGAGTGCCCATAGCCACGCCTTGGATTTGGAGGAAGTGGGAGGAGTTGCAGGAGAAGTTGTTAAGAGTAAGGACCAGCTCTGCTAGGCGGAGGAGAGTGTTGGTAGGGGGAAATTGGGTGGTTCTGCTGTCGAGGAAGAAACGGAGGTCTTTAAGACTTTTCTGGTGGGGGATGGAGCTGTAGAGGGACTGAACATCCATGGTAAAGATGAGGGAGTGGGGGCCTGGAAAACAGAAGTCATTGAAGTGATGAGGGGTATGTGAGGTGTCTTGGACATAGTTATGGAGGGATTGGACCAGGGGAGGATAGGAGAAAATCGAGGTATGTAGAAATTAATTCAGTGGGACAGGAGCAGGCAGAAACAATGGGTCTGCCAGGGCAGTTGTGTTTGTGGATTTGTGGGAGAAGGTAAAACCGAGGCGGCGGGGCTAGGACACGATAAGGTTGGAGGCTGTGGGGGGCAGAGAGCCGGAAGTGATAAAATCTGAAATAGTGTGTGATATTAAAGCCTGGTGCTCATCTGTGGGGTCATGGTCCAAGGATAAGTAGGAGGGGGTGTCTGAGAGTTGTCGCCTGGCCTCAGTCCGGTAGAGGTCAGCGAGCTAGACTACTACGACACCTCCCTTGTCAGCAGGTTAGTTTATAATGTCAGGATTGCTGCTGAGTGAGCAGAGGGCTGTACATTCAGAGGGGGTGAGGTTGGAGTAGATAAGGGGAGTGGAAAAGTTGAGATGGTTGATGTCACGCCAACAGTTGGAAATAAAAAGGTCTAAAGAGGGTAGAGGGCCATTCTGGGGAGTCCAAGAGGAGGGGGACCGCTGGAAACGGGAGAAGGGGTCATCACTGGGTGGTTAGGACTCCTTCCCACAGAAAAAGGCATGGAGGTGGAGGCACCAGAAGAAAAGCTCGACGTCGTGGCAGACCCGGAACTCATTGAAGTGGGAGCGGAGGGGAACGAAGGTGAGGCCTCTGTTGTGGACAGACCATTCCATATCGGAAAGGGGGAGGTCAGGGGGGATGGTGAAGACATGGCAAGGGGGGGGGTTGGTGTCAGAGGGGGGCTGGGGAGTAGACGGAGACCGAGGCGAGGGCTGGTGGGGGGATGGTGGGTGTTCAGAGAGGAGGGGGACGTGAGGACTATTGTATGGGTGTGGAGTAGGAGGGGCCACCTGGTTAAAAGAGGGGGAATGGAAGAACCATCACTACTGAGGTTCCCTGTAGGTGAAGGGGGAGCAGTAGGCCCCAGTAGAGGCAGACCACGTGGTGTGGAAGTCTGCAGGGTCTGTGGGCCTGGTGCTAAGCCTGGGACTCAGGTAAGGCGACAACTGTGGCCCGCTGGTGGGCGGTGGAGAGGCGAGGGTCGGCAGTCACGGGTGGTGGCCCGCAGAGAGCTGGAGTAAATGTATGGGTCAGCGGACAAAGCGTCGATAGCTCTTGCTACCCACTTTCCAAGTGACAATACGTCCTGTTCCTCAGAATCTTCGACAACAACATCGAAGTAAGCATCACCAGGCTCTAGTTTCCTGTTTTATCCCTGCTTCTCTCTTTGAATAAGTGGACATTAGTTATCCTCCAGACTTCTGGTACCTCACTCGTTGCTAACAACAATATAAAAATCTCTGTTAGAACCAAAGTGATCTCCTCCCTTTATTCCCATTGTATCCTGGGATAGATCCCGTCTGGCCCTGGGGATTTATCGGCCTTACCGTGGAGCAATATCTGCACCACTTCCTCCGTCCTGACACAGCGCTGTTCCAGAATATCAGCGTACACCTCCCTCATTCTCCATCCTCACTGGTGAACACATCCCACTCCCCCTCGTTCCACACATACATTTCCCTTTTGGTCCCTGAGGAAACCTACTCTGTCCCCAGCTATCGTCTTGTTTCTAATATATCTGACATATCTTCCTTCTTATATCAAAGCCTCAATATCCTGTGTTAACCAAGGTTCCCTTCCTTTACCATCTTTAAATCCTAACACCGAGCTTTTACTATCTTGCCACTTATCTAATGATATTTTACTACCCATGGCTAAAGATGATGTCAATATCTTTGCCGGGACCACTAGAAATTCTTCCTAGGTTCCCATAATATCCTCGGATCCTTGTGGGGATGCTCCAAGACCTCCAGCACCTCCTCTGTAAGATGGACATGTTATATATGTGTAAATTATTCAGTTCCCTTAATTCCCTAGCTTCCATGACCTTCTCCACGGCAAATACAGTTAAGAAATATTCACATAATACCTCACCCATTTCCTGTGGACCAACACAAAGTCAACGGCATTGAGCCTTAACCGGGGCTATTCATCCTCTAGTTACCCTTTTGTTCTTAACACACTTGTAGAATCTCTTGGGTCTAAAAGATATTTGGACAGGTACATAAATAGGAAGGATTTGGAGGGAAATGGACCAAATGCAGTCCAGTGGGACCAGTGTAGATGTTGCACTCTCATTTACCCATCTCGTCCTCTTTTTGCCCCCTTGATCTCCCTCATAAATGTACTCCTCCATTATTCTCAAGGGATTCACTTGATGACAGCTGCCTATACGTGACATACATCCCCTTTGCTTTGCTGACCTGGACCTCAATAGCCCTTGTCAACCAGGGTTCCCTAAACCTGCCAGCTTTGCCCTTCACTCCAACAGGATTATGTTATCCCTGAACTCCCCCAATCTCATGTTTGAAAGCCTCCAACTTGACAAACGTCCCTTTACCTGCAAACAGCCTCTCCCAACCACCCTTTGCAAGTTCCTCTCTAATCCCTTCAAACCTTCCCTTGCCCCAATTTAACTGGTGGACCATAATTCTGATAGAATATAGTCACTGGCCCCACTGTGCTCCCCTACAGCAAACTCAGCCCCTTGTCCTGCCTCGATGCCTACTGGAGATCCAGCGTTGCTCCCTCTCTCATAGAACCGTGTGCATATTGTTGGATAAACGTACCTGGACGTACCCTGTGCAGTTCCAGCCCATACGAGGGAAATTGAAATAAGCTCATATTATCATCCCTATTATACATAACTATCTGCGATGTCATCCGACTACATTCTATCTCTGTCCCGTCCACTACCCTGACATGAGTCTGAAGAAGGGTCTCGATCCGAAATGTCACCCATTCCTTCTCTCCAGAGATGCTGTCTGTCCCACTGAGTTACTCCAGCATTTTGTGTACACTTGTTCATTTAAGTGCCGTTGAATTCTGGGGGATCTATAATCCCATTAAGATCATCTCTTTCCTATTTCTAAGTTCCGCCTGTACAACTTAACTGAACGATCTTCAAGAACATCCTCTCTAAGTAGTGTCATGATGTTCTCCCTAATCAAAAACGCAACTCCCCCTCCTCTCTTGCCTCCACCTCTATTGTGTCTGTAGCATCTATACCCGGGAACATTGAGCTACCAGTTCTGCCCCTCACTTGACCATGTTTCTGTTACGACTATAACGCCCTGGTCCCATGTACCCACCCATTCACTGAGTTCATCTGCCGTACCTGTCAGGCCTCTTGCATTATAATAAGTGCAGTTTCGTCTATCAGACTCCTCGTTCCCTGACCTGCCTCTGCCTCTGCCTCTCCTGCATATTGAACTTGGCTGCTTTATTGTTTACCCCGGCCTCAACTTGCCCGTCTGCCAAACCACGCTTTGGGTCACAACCCTTGACAGACTAGTTTACAAGACTAGTGTTGACAAGGATCATGCCCAGCTGGGCAGTCTAATGTATAGAATCTCTCCTAGATTCTATTTTGGAAAAAAATAAGATGGCAGTGAGCATTCAATGTAGAAGCAGTGATTCTTGTCAATTAAACAAAAGCAAAAATTTCAGCTTTGCAAAATCATAAGATCATAAGTATTTGTGATAGGAGCAGAATCAGGCCATTCGGCCCAGCAAGTCTACTCCGCCATTCAATCTGATCCATCTCTCCCTCCTAACCTAATTATCTTGCCTTCTCCCCAACAACCTCTGACACTCTTCCTGCATTCTCCTCACAATCTCTGACATTGTACTCAATTTATACCATAACCAATAGAGTAATGGAAACAGGCCCTAGGGCCCAACTCGCCCACACCGGCCAACAACGTCCCATCTACCCTAGTCCCACTTGCCTTCTCTTGGTCCATAGCCCTCCAAACCTGTTCTATCCATGTACCTGTCCAACAGTTTCTTAAGCGATGGGATAGTCCCAGCCTCAACTACCTCATCTGGCAGCTTGTTCCATACACCCACAACCCTAAGTGTGAAAAAGTTACCCCTCGGATTCCTATTAAATCTTTTCCCCTTCACCTTGAACCCGTCCTCTGGTCCTCGATTCCCCTACTCTGCGTAAAAGACTCTGTGCATCTACCCAATCTATTCCTCTCATGATTTTGTACACCTCTATAAGATCTCCCCTCATCCTCCTACGCTCCATGGAATAGAGACCCAGCCTACTCAACGTCTCTCTTTAGCTCACACCCTCTAGTCCTGGCAACATCCTGGTAAATCATTTCTGAACCCTTTCAAGCCGCTTACATACTAGGACATAATCGTCCAAAACAAGGACAACTGAAACACAAAAGCATCACATTCTCAACACAGCCTGGTTACTGGAGTCTGAAGAAGGGTCCCGACCCGAAAAATCACCCATCCTTTTTCTCCAGCGACGCTGCCCCACCTGCTGAGTTACTCCAGCAATTTGCATCTACATTCTCCACACTGTCATGTAACTAAGGGCAGAAAACCAAAGCAGACACCAGCTGCCTGACCTGCTGAGTTACTCCAGCACTCTTGCGTATTAACCAGCATCTGCAGTTCCTTGTGTCAACTCCACAAGTCACAAGTCAAAAAGGCACAACAGAGGATGTATTTCCTATGCCAGCTGAGGAAGCACAATCTGCCACAGGCAATGACGGTCCAATTCTACACGGCCATCGTAGAGTCTGTTCTCACCTTCTCCATCATGGTCTGGTTTGGCTCAGCCACCAAGCACGACACCTGGAGGCTGCATTGAATCGTCCGATCAGCTGAGAAGGTTATTGGCTACAACCTTCCCTCCATTGATGTACTGTACACTGCAAGGGCCAGGAAGCGAGCGGGCAAGATCATCTCTGACCCCTCTCACCCTGGCCACAAACTCTTTGAATCACTTCCCTCTGGATGGCGACTCCGGATTGTCAAAGCTGCCATAGCCAGATATAAAAATAGTTTTTATCCACGAGTAGTTGCTCTACTCAACAGCCAAAAATCTGTAGCCTCCCTTTGATCTGGTATTTTGGTGGTTCACATACTTGATCAATGGTGTTTTATCATTAATGTTTTATTATTATTAATGTTTTCTGAGTCATTCGTAACTGTCACTGTATGTCATGTTGTTACTTGTGGGCGGAGCACCAAGGCAAATCACTTGTATGTGAATACTTGGCCAATAAACTTACTTACTGACATAAAAATGCTGGAGAAACTCAGCGGGTGCAACAGCATCTATGGAGCGAAGGAAATAGGCAACATTTCGGGCCGAAACCCTTCTTCAGACTGATGGGGGGTGGTGTTGGAGGGCAGAGGGGATCACAGAGAGAGGAGGGCAGTTAGAGAGGAGGTTGTGAAACTGTCTCCGGAGAGAGGAGGAGTGTTGGAGGGCAGGGGGGATCACAGAGGGGGGTCAGTTAGAGAGGAGGTTGTGATTTACTAAATTACTTACTTACATGTTCACCACAACTGGGGTGAACAAAGGGAGCTCAACAGCTCCACCTGCTGGCTTCACTCAGAAATGAAAGCAAACTCAAACGCCTGAAGCATCTTGTTCTACTGATCGGGTAATACCAAGTTAATGCCAATTTAAACATTGGCAAAAAGTTTAACAATGAATCAGGAATTGTACTGAGAAAGGTTCACTATTTTTCTTGCAATTCCTGAAGTAAGCATTATTAGATAATTTGTTAAACCTTGAACAGATATTCAGGTACATACAGGTATGTAGGCACTCTGTGACTGTGGTGGCATCAATCAAATATCCATTGCAAAGTCGACACGTGATGTGAGCATTAATGTCCCAAAGCTTTATCTTCCTAGTCAGCATCTTTGAACCCTGGAAAAAACAAAAGTTTTTCAAATGAAAGTGGTGTTACATTGATTAGGAACAGTAGACACTCCTGATTTTGTATTTTCACAAAAAAGGAAACCTCTTTGATACATCCATCCTATCCGAACTCCTCAGGATCTTCTGTGCTTTGGCCATGTGTACCACTCTTCTATACACCTGCAGATTCAACACCATTCTATCCAATCTGTACTCACAAGACAAAACTCTCTGAATTGCTTCCACGCCTTAACATCTTTCCTTAAATTCATAAGATCATAAGTGTTAGGAGTAGTATTAGGCTTTTTGGTCCATCAAGTCTACGCTGCCATTCAATCATGGCTGACCTATCTCTTCCTCCTAACCCCATTCACCTGCCTTCTCCCCAAAACCCCTGGCACCCGTACTAATCAAAAATCTATCTATCTCTGTTTTTATCATTGAAAAATAAATTGGATAGTTATATGGACGGGAAAGGAATGGAGGGTTATGGTCTGAGCGCAGGTATATGGGACTAGAAGGGTCGAGATGGCCTGTTTCCGTGCTGTAATTGTTATATGGTTATATGGTTAAATATATCCACTGACTTTGCCTCCACAGCCTTCTATGGCAAATAATTCCACAGATTCACCGCCCTCTGACTAAATGAATTTCTCCTCATTTCCTTCCTAAAATAATGTCCTTTAATTCTGAGGCTATGACCTCTAGTCCTATACTCTCCCACTAGCGGTAACCCTCTCCACATCCACTCTATCCAAGCCTTTCACTATTCTGTAGGTTTCAATGAGGTCCCCCCCTTCATTCTTCTAAACTCCAGCGAATACAGGCCCAGTGCCGACAAACATTCATCATATGTTAACTTACTCATTCCTGGGATCATTATTGTGAAGAATTAAGAGAGAGTACTCCGGACACGGGCTCAACAATGTCACAGAACCAAAGCAAGGAGACTCTAGCTGCAAGAATGTGTCATGACATCGGATTGCGCGGGAACTGAAATCAGAGTTTGGCTTCGAGGTGCTCACCTGCGCTGCTCTGACGCGGAGCACTGCAGTATAGTCATGTGATGAGGCCGGGATAGATCTCAATGATTGAGCAGTGGCGTGAAACACCTGGGCAAGGGAAGACAAGCAGGTTGTGTCACATCAAGGTACAATATAACCAGTGCAGCTCAGTAAGCACTGACCAAAGATTCTGCTGAGGAAAGGTCAGAGTTAAATTAATACAAAATAATACATTACAGTACAAGGTTATATGCTCTAATGACAGAACATCATAATATGATCCAATGTAGCCAGACTGTGGAAAAGGACAATGCATGTATGATGGTCTATTGTAGACATGTCTATGTGACACATTTTAGATGGGTTAGTGCCATTACAGTAACTGCAAAGACAAAATTAGTTTTATGAGAATAATACTAAAAACAGAAAGTGTTGGACACACTCAGCAGGTCAGTGGAAAGAGAAACAGTGAACATCTCAGGTCAAAGGCCCTTCATTGGGAACTGGGAAAGGAAGAAAGTAAATTAGTTTTAAGTTCCAGAGGAGATGGCAGAGGGTTGAACAGGAAAATGGGAATACTTCCGATAGGGTGAGGCCAGGTAATTGGCTCCAGATGGTATCACATCAGAACAAGAATTTATGATTACTGAGATTTTTCATCAGTAAAGTGGCCAGATTTGTAGAAATTAATAGGATCACACATATATTGTGTAGGCTTGGCGAGACTGAGGAAGCAATATGCCGGACTCATAAGAAAGTGAGTAAAGTTTGTGCTATGGACAACCTAAGTGCCTTACTGGGAAAGGATGATGGGGAAATTAGCCATCTTAGTAAAGGTAACTTGAAGGTCAGGTTAGAAAAGTCCAGTGGAGGAAATAGAGTAAGTGCTTACTTAGGCTGCCTTAGAGTTAATTAGAACAAAGATGCCAAAGTATGGGAGTTAGAATCTCAGAGCCACAGGCCGGGGATCGGGGATGACATGCAAGGATGGGTTCAGTATGATCAGTACATTGACCCCAAGTCTACCTGCCTGCCTATGAATGCTTGAACATTATTTGTAGGGGGACAGGAGATTGTATGACATCTTGTATCTTAATTTAAAATTTTAATTTCTTTAAAGTTGGAAATGTCAATTTCATGGAATGCTAGGTTGTTAAACCCTTGCAAATTGGTCACAGTTTGAAATTCTATTTGATAATTGTGGAAGAGCCAGTTAAATGGTTTTATTGCAAGGTTTTATTCTAACATGGAAGCTAGGATTTTAGGGATAATATAGTAAATATTTTGAATTCTCATTCTTTAGTGAATTTTGCCTGATACATAAAGAATAAAATCACCAGAGGGTGTGCCAGATTGTTCAGTTCGATCATGGCTGATATTTTTCATCTGTGCTGCTTCCATGATCAAATATGTCCTCTAATTTCCTCACACATTTCAAGGAGCAAGTAAACTCAATGACATGCTTCTTGGAGTGGAGGGTTGAAGGGGGAAATTCTGAAAGTGCCCCTATAGGGGCAATAAGGGCAAAAGTCAGTGTATCTATTCGAAGCCTGCTATGAATTTATATTCCCCCGAGAACACCTCTCAGTTTTGTGCAAAGTATAGAGCTTATCCACGGTTTCCTCAACAAGTATATACAGTAAACCCTTGTTTTAACAGACCCCTATATAACTGATTTTGGATATAGTGGACAGACTTGTTGACCAGTTGCCGGCTGCCTGGTTGTTTAGAGCCCGAGCATCAACCCCATCCTCGACTCGCAAGGTACACCAGCGTGCCCTTTGTCCACCGCACGGTCTGCTGACACGGCTATTGTTACAGCTCACGTTGTAGCCCCTGGGGACAGTGCTTACTGTGGGCCACTATCAATGACAGACGCGCTCAGTCACCGTGGAGCTCCCTCCTTTCTTGAAGCCGATGGTGGCTTTGTCACCACTCGCTCCCCGCTGCCGCCACTTACCGTCGCTCGGCCTCCTCCCCCACCCCTCAGAGCTGCTGCCTGCCTGAAGTTGCTGACGTACTCCACCTTGTAAGTGGCAGCTGGTAAGAGTGGAGAAAGCCCCACTGTGACTGAAATTACGATTATGATTATGAATAAGCCATAAATCTTTCTGCATACACAGATAGTCACAGGAGTCCTCATCTACAGAGGATGAGGCACCTCTGTCAGGCTAGTTCGCATTATCAATAACTGATGATCACAATCCCCGATTAACTGATCGTGTTGATATTTTGCGAAACTGTAGAATCTCCGCTGAAGCAATGTTCATAATTACTACAAAGTACTGGAACATTTTGGGACATTCTCATTCTGTGCTACTCAGTTTCTATGGTAACAAGGCCTGAATAAACCAACTTGCTCACGAAACTCAGTGGGAGGCGCAATTGAGGGTGCAAGTCAAACACACAAATTGCCCAACGACCAACTCTGGTAGACAGTGGTGTAACGATTCACAAGACCAGGCTCTGAGTGTCAGGTCTGGCATGGATAATGAGAGATGGAGCACACTATGACACCAGCTTTAGAGTTTAGAAGAATGAGAGTTGGTGCACAACAGGGCACATATGAGCACAAATCCCCCAGAACACGGGTCATCGTCTCCGAATAAGAGCTAGGTTGCTTAGTTCTGAAATTAGAGGTTTTTTTTAACTCAATGGGGTGGCAAGCCTTTGGAATTGTCTACCCTCAGTAGACAATCAAGGCCATTCATTCCATTCATAGAAACATAGAAAATAGGTGCAGGAGGAGGCCATTCAGCCCATCGAGCCAGCACCGCCATTCATTGTGATTGTCCCCAATCAATAACCCGTGCCCGCCTTCTCCACATATCCCTTGATTCCACTAGCCTCAAGAGCTCCGTCTAATGGCCAGTTCTCACGGTGCGACCTGAAGCAAGATGTCACCCGAGTGAAGTGGTCGTGGTCCAGCACGAGTTCCGCACGATAAAGAGTTCCCACGATAAAGAGTTCCCACGGTACTCGGCATTTCGGTTATTTGTGCGAGTGACTTGTCCGTCTCCCGATCTTTCCCGTTAATCTTGAATGAACATCGTGGACTGTAGTGTTGTTAATCACGTGGCACAAATGATGTTACTTTTTTTCACACACTATATTGTTTTTTTTCACCCGAGCTCTTTAATGAGCTGAAGAATAATCTGTTTTTTTTTAGACAAATGTTGTTTGGTGTGATGCACCTTCTCTCAATATGTGCAAGAAGTCGTCTTTTTATTTTGTCAAATAGGAATAAAGACTGTCTCACATTGACCGTGATGATTGTCTTATTTTATTATCTACTGAGAGGTGAAACTTTCAGTCTGAAGAAGGCTCTCGACCCGAAACGCCACCCGTTCCTTCTCTCCAGAGATGCTGCCTGTCCCGCTGAATTGCTCCAAGCAACTGGTGTCTATCTTCAAAGGACTAACCACCGGGCTGGATGTCGGGGCTGGCGTGTTGCGTTTCACATACCGAACTGTCCAATTAATAGTAACAGATGGGCACTCCCTCTCAACCACATTCTCTTGCCTTCTCCCAGAGAGA